>NC_060197.1:26279441-26298969 GCF_021184085.1 Oncorhynchus gorbuscha
ACAGTTAGACTTACAGGTTATCTCGTTGTCTTTTGTTTGAATTGTTTATGTGTCCGCTGTGCGGGGGAAATGATAATACAAGCGGAACTACGTAGCTAATACTGTTGTAATGGGGATCGTTATTGTAGCAACACACCTTTGGAGGGAAGGCAATCCTGCGCTGCGTTAGCTAAGTTTTCATGTCATCGGGAGTAGTTCATAAAGGTTGAAGAGTATGTTAGGATGAAGTGTGAATTCATGCCAGGAATAATAAGTGTGAAGTTTGATTTCCTCCCTTCTGTAATAAGCAGCCAATGAGGTATTTGTTCCTTTATTCATGTGTTAATCTGAACCTGTTATAACGCCGGTTAAACTGTTATGTATGTAAGCACTTCAGAGTTATACCAAGCTAATAAGTCACTCGTAAGATAAGGTTGTAAGAGTGTGCTTAACTGTATTTTTCATTTACTTTATAGTTCTCACGGAAGGTGATAATTCTGACTAAAACTACAGAATAAAGCCGCCAGTTAAAATCAAGGAACGGTTGTGCTCGTGGTTACTGAAGGGAGCTACAGAGAACTCAATGCTCTTCACGAGCAAGAGAGAAAGAAGAATCACATCCAGCTGTAAACGCCTACAAGATTCCCAAATCCTGGTAGACCCTGTCATCTGCCAGATAAGAGTTTTGCACCTACCTGCAAACTAAGAAGAAAATCTCCACATAAGGAAGCATCGTGAGGCAACATAAGGTCAAGACTAACAGGAAAGTCAGACACGCAAGTACAAGTCAAGGTGTTTGAAGGTGGTCCTAGCCTTGTGAACAGCTAATAAGAGACTTTAAGATTACAATTCGTAGGACTGGAGATAGTTGTCTATTTCATAAATACTCTGGTATTATGCATTTGCTCTTTCTATCTTAATGTATCACTGGTATGTGTATTACTGAAAATATTATTTGATACTTACTAAAAATATATATATAGTCACAAACATTAAGGGTTAGCGTACACCTATTAATTATATATTCACATGTAAGTTAATAGTGTAATTGTTTGGTAAGGTGTTTGTTCAAGCCTTTGTTACAAGCATTATACATGTTTATACCACGTACTGAGTTTTAAATTACAGTGAATTAGAGTATAAATTACCTACTCACTTATCCAAACCTTAGCTAGAATTGATTTGACTTGATTTAGAATGTCAGAAAGAGGTAGTTTCACTAAAGGTGATAGAGATGGGGTGGGTCAAGTTGAGCAGCTGCTGCAACACCTCGCAAACTTCGAGCCTTCATCAGAACAAACAGAACAGCAGGAAGAGGCCCAGACTGGTGTGGAGTCACTTCGGCCAGTGAATGATGATACAGAGGCTGCTAATGAGATAGCACAACAAGAGCCACGAAAAGGTGAGAGGGTCCGCAGGTTAACTGAAAAGGGCAGAGAACTGCGCGATGAAAGGTGGAGACAGCTCGAACATTGTTTCAGGGTCAGCTATGAGAAGTGGAAGGCTCTGGTAAAGGAAGCAAAACTGTCACTGACAGGCTGTTGCTCTGAAGACCTACTAGAAGACCTCTTAAACAAGATTAGCCATACCTCTACAGAGCTAAACCTTGTCTACGTAAATTTGCGTCAAATCGACATTCCCGACAACGATATACGACGCAGAGTTGATACTTGTGAAGCAGTTACAATGTCTATTATCAAGACTGTAAGGTGTCATTTAAAAGGCAGGAAGAAGGTCAAAGTAACCAGATAGAGTCGCACTGGAAGGACAGCAATTCCTTGTGCATGTCTGAACTCTCACATAAGTCAAGTATCAACTATCAGCCCTCAAGTGCTTCCTCCCAGTCTCAAAGCAACTCAAAGGTCAACTCCAGACGCTCAAGCGTGTCATCTGTCAAGAGACAAGAGGCTGCGGGCGGAAGTTGCTGCTAACCAAGCAGCTTTAGAAGTAATGGTTAAGCAAGAACGCCAACTAGAAGAGCTTCAGCGACTCGAAGATGAAGATAAGAAGAGGACAGCGGAGCAAGAAGCTGAGGCTGTGAAACGCAGCTTAGAAGAAGCTAGGCTGCGAGTCAAGTTAGAGGTAGAAATGCTGCCAGACGAAGGACACTAGAAGACAAGCGTAGAGAGTTAGAGCGCCTAGAAGTGCTCAAGAAACTAAATGCTGCCAAGGCGCGAATGCAAGTGTATGAGCAAGATGAAAACTCAGAGGACGAGATGAGAGAACTACTCTCTAACTGCAAATCTGTGAAAGAAGTCACGCACAGAAGTGGCTCATTTCACAGTCTCTCACCACAACATGTTGTGACAAGCACACAGCAAGAAGATGGCACCAAGACCATGTTCAGGTTACTAGCGGAATCAATCAGTGAAAGCCGCCTCCCCCATACCAGAACCAGTAACATTCAATGGAGAACCACTCGTTCACTGACTGGAAAGTCTCTTTTCAGACTCTGATAGACAGGAAGAACATACCAGCAACTGAGAAGATATATTACTTGAGAAAATATATTGGTGGGCCTGCCAAGAAAGCCATCGAAAGTTACTTTATGTTAGGAACAGAGTCAGCCTACTATGCGGCATGGACCATTCTTGAAGAAAGGTACGGAAACAAATTCCTCATCGCCAAGTCCTTCAGAGATAAGCTCAATGCATGGCCTAAGATAGGATCCAAGGACAGTCTTGAACTTAGAGACCTTGTAGACTTTCTTCGCAGCTGTGAGGCTGCTATGTCTCAGAATAAGGGCCTGGAGGTGCTTAATGACTGTAATGAAAACCAAAAGATCCTCGCTAAACTTCCAGATTGGCTAACTTCAAGATGGAATAGAAAGGTCATAGACATCTTAGAAGAAACTGAGATCTTTCCAAGCTTCAGTCAGTTTGTGAAGTTTCTCACGAGAGAAGCAAAGATCGCTTGCAATCCTGTGACATCCCTTCATGCTTTGAAACCAAGCGAAGATGGAAAACCTAAGACGCCAAGGATTCAAAGCCCCGGAGCAAGGGCATTAGCAACTAACTCTGATGAGAAAGATACTGTTACTAGTTGTGTCTTCTGTGAGAAGTCAGGTCACAGTCTCCACAAATGCTGGAAGTTCATGGATAAGCCCACCGCAGAGCGACAGAAGTTTGTTCAAGAGAATAAATTGTGCTTTGGCTGTTTAAGGCCTGGGCATCGCTCAAAAGATTGTGATAACAGGAACACCTGCGACACGTGTCAGAGGAGGCATCCATCCTGCCTGCACGAAGATCGTACTAAAGAAAGGTTATGGGATAGGAAGACCTCACAAGATAAGGGGACAAGAGCGTCAAGTGAGGCCATATCCAACAGAGTCGTAAGGGACATTAACAACACTCACACCTCCACAATCATTCCAGTATGGGTGTCAACCACAAGTGAGCCAGATCGTGAAGTTCTTGTGTATGCACTTCTTGACACCCAGAGCGACACCACTTTTATCCTTGAAGAGACAACAAAGGCTCTCAATACAAGGAAGGAGCCAGTCCAACTGAAACTCTCTACAATGGCTTCAAGGAATACCATTGTGTCCTGCCAGAAGCTGTCTGTTTGCAGGTTAGAGGGCTTTACTTGAGAAGAAAATCCTCTGAAGAGAGTGTCATGCAGGTGAAAGACAAAAGCGACTTAACAGAAACAGAGTTTATTTAATGTCCAAACAGGGAATAACAGAAATCCTCTAGTCTGTAGAGGGGAATAACTGGAGAAGCGGCCACAGACTGCAGGTCGCCGGGTAGGCGCAGGCCGTAGCTGAGCAGAGACACCTGCTCACACGCAGCATCTGATGAAGGCAAAAACACGACAGGACAGGGTGATACACAATCACGGCAAAAACACGACAGGACAGGGCGAAACGCAATCACAGCATGGTGAATACTAAACAAGGAACCGACGGGACAGGAACGGAACACAAAGGAATAAATAGGGACTCTAATCAGGGGAAAGGATCGGGAACAGGTGTGGGAAGACTAAATGATGATTAGGGGAATAGGAACAGCTGGGAGCAGGAACGGAACGATAGAGAGAAGAGAGAGCGAGAGAGTGAGAGAGGGAGGGGGAGAGAGGGATAGAAGGAGGGAAAGAACCAAATAAGACCAGCAGAGGGAAACGAATAGAATGGGGAGCACAGGGACAAGACATGATAATAAATGACAAACATGACAGTACCCCCCCACTCACCGCGCGCCTCCTGGCGCACTCGAGGAGGAATCCTGGCGGCAACGGAGGAAATCATCGATGAGTGAACGGTCCAGCACGTCCCGAGACGGAACCCAACTCCTCTCCTCAGGACCGTAACCCTCCCAATCCACTAGGTATTGGTGACCCGTCCCCGAGAACGCATGTCCATGATCTTATGTACCTTGTAAATAGGTGCGCTCGACAAGGACGGGAGGGGGAGGGAAGACGAACGGGGGGTGCGAAGAAAGGGCTTAACACAGGAGACATGGAAGACAGGATGGACGCGACGAAGATGTCGCGGAAAGAAGCAGTCGCACAGCGACAGGATTGACGACCTGGGAGACGCGGAACGGACCAATGAACCCCGTGGAGTCAACTTACGAGAAGCTGTCGTAAGAGGAAGGTTGCGAGTGGAAAGCCACACTCTCTGGCCGCAACAATACCTTGGACTCTTAATCCTGCGTTTATTGGCGGCTCACCGTCTGTGCCCTGTAACGGCAAAGTGCAGACCTCACCCTCCTCCAGGTGCGCTCACAACGTTGGACAAACGCTTGAGCGGAGGGAACGCTGGACTCGGCAAGCTGGGATGAGAACAGAGGAGGCTGGTAACCCAGACTACTCTGAAACGGAGATAACCCGGTAGCAGACGAAGGAAGCGAATTGTGAGCGTATTCTGCCCAGGGGAGCTGTTCTGCCCAAGACGCAGGGTTTCTGAAAGAAAGGCTGCGTAGTATGCGACCAATCGTCTGATTGGCCCTCTGCTTGACCGTTAGACTGGGGATGAAACCCGGAAGAGAGACTGACGGACGCACCAATCAAACGACAGAACTCCCTCCAAAACTGTGACGTGAATTGCGGGCCTCTGTCTGAAACGGCGTCAACGGGAGGCCATGAATTCTGAATACATTCTCAATAATGATTTGTGCCGTCTCCTTAGCGGAAGGAAGTTTAGCGAGGGGAATGAAATGTGCCGCCTAGAGAACCTATCGACAACCGTCAGAATCACAGTCTTCCCCGCAGACAAAGGCAGACCGGTAATGAAGTCTAAGGCAATGTGAGACCATGGTCGAGAAGGAATGGGGAGCGGTCTGAGACGACCGGCAGGAGGAGAGTTACCCGACTTAGTCTCTGCGCGCAGTCCGAACAGCAGCCACGAAACGGCGCGTGTCACGCTCCTGAGTCGGCCACCAAAAGCGCTGGCGAATAGACGCAAGAGTGCCTCGAACACCGGGATGACCAGCTAACTTGGCAGAGTGAGCCCACTGAAGAACAGCCAGACGAGTGGAAACAGGAACGAAAAGGAGGTTACTAGGACAAGCGCGGCGACGCAGTGTGCGTGAGTGCTTGCTTAACCTGTCTTTCAATTCCCCAGACTGTTAACCCGACAACACGCCCATAAGGAAGAATCCCTCGGGATCAGTAGAAGCCACAGAAGAACTAAACAGACGGGATAAGGCATCAGGCTTGGTGTTCTTGCTACCCGGACGGTAAGAAATCACAAACTCGAAACGAGCGAAAAACAACGCCCAACGAGCTTGACGGGCATTAAGTCGTTTGGCAGAACGGATGTACTCAAGGTTCTTATGGTCTGTCCAAACGACAAAAGGAACGGTCGCCCCCTCCAACCACTGTCGCCATTCGCCTAGGGCTAAGCGGATGGCGAGCAGTTCACGGTTACCCACATCATAGTTGCGCTCAGATGGCGACAGGCGATGAGAAAATAAGCGCAAGGATGAACCTTATCGTCAGACTGGAAGCGCTGGGATAGAATGGCTCCCACGCCTACCTCTGAAGCGCCAACCTCGACAATGAATTGTCTAGTGACGTCAGGAGTAACGAGGATAGGAGCGGACGAAACGTTCTTTTAGAAGATCAAAAGCTCCTGGCTGAACCGGACCACTTAAAACACGTCTTGACAGAAGTAAGAGCTGTGAGAGGGGCAGCAACTTGACCGAAATTACGAATGAAACGCCCGATAGAAATTAGCGAAACCTAAAAAAGCGCTGCAACTCGACACGTGACCTTGGAACGGGCCAATCACTGACAGCTTGGACCTTAGCGGAATCCATCTGAATGCCTTCAGCGGAAATAACGGAACCGAGAAAAGTAACGGAGGAGACATGAAAAGAGCACTTCTCAGCCTTTACATAGAGACAATTCTCTAAAAGGCGCTGTAGAACACGCCGAACGTGCTGAACATGAATCTCGAGTGACGGAGAAAAAATCAGGATATCGTCAAGATAGACAAAAACAAAAATGTTCAGCATGTCTCTCAGAACATCATTAACTAATGCCTGAAAAACAGCTGGCGCATTGGCGAGACCGAACGGCAGAACCCGGTACTCAAAATGCCCTAACGGAGTATTAAACGCCGTTTCCACTCGTCCCCCTCTCTGATGCGCACGAGATGGTAAGCGTTACGAAGGTCCAACTTAGTAAAAGCACCTGGCTCCCTGCAGAATCTCGAAGGCTGATGACATATGGGAAGCGGATAACGATTCTTAACCGTTATGTCATTCAGCTCGATAATCCACGCAGGGGCGCAGAGTACCGTCCTTCTTCTTAACAAAAAGAACCCCGCCCCGGCCGGAGAAGAAGAAGGCACTATGGTACCGGCGTCAAGAGACACAGACAAATAATCCTCGAGAGCCTTACGTTCGGGGAGCCGACAGAGAGTATAGTCTACCTCGAGGAGGAGTGGTCCCCGGAAGGAGATCAATACTACAATCATACGACCGGTGAGGAGGAAGGGAGTTGGCTCGGGACCGACTGAAGACCGTGCGCAGATCATGATATTCCTCCGGCACTCCTGTCAAATCGCCAGGTTCCTCCTGAGAAGTAGGAACAGAAGAAACGGGAGGGATGGCAGACATTAAACACTTCACATGACAAGAAACGTTCCAGGATAGGATAGAATTACTAGACCAATTAATAGAAGGATTATGACATACTAGCCAGGGATGACCCAAAACAACAGGTGTAAACGGTGAACGGAAAATCAAAAAAGAAATAGTCTCACTGTGGTTACCAGATACTGTGAGGGTTAAAGGTAGTGTCTCAAATCTGATACTGGGAAGATGACTACCATCTAAGGCGAACATGGGCGTAGGCTTATCTAACTCTCTGAAAGGAATGTCATGTTTCCGAACCCATGCTTCGTCCATGAAACAACCCTCAGCCCCAGAGTCTATCAAGGCACTACATGTAGCACCCGAACCGGTCCAGCGTAGGTGGACCGACAAAGTAGTACAGGACTTTGATGGAGAGACTTGAGTAGTTGCGCTCACCTGTAGCCCTCCGCTTACAGATGAGCTCTGGCTTTACTGGACATGAATTAACAAAATGTCCAGCAACTCCGCAATAGAGGCACAGGCGGTTGGTGATCCTCCGTTCCCTCTCCTTATTCGAGATGCGAATCCCTCCCAGCTGCATGGGCTCAGTCTCAAAGCCAGAGGAGGGAGATGGCTGCGATGCGGAGCAGGGAAACACCGTTGATGCGACTCTCTTCCACGAGCCCGGTGACGAAGATCTACCCGTCGTTCTATGCGGATGGCGAGAGCAATCAAAGAGTCCACATCTGAAGGAACCTCCCGGGAGAGAATCTCATCCTTAACCACTGCGTGGAGTCCCTCCAGAAAACGAGCGAGCAGCGCCGGCTCGTTCCACTCACTAGAGGCAGCAAGAGTGCGAAACTCAGAATAATCCGTTATGGACCGTTCACCTTGGCATAAGGAAGCCAGGGCCCTAGAAGCCTCCCCCACCAAAACTGAACGGTCAAAACCCGAATCATCTCCTCTTTAAAGTTCTGGAATTTGTTAGAGCAATCAGCCCTTGCCTCCCAGATAGCTGTGCCCCATTCTCGAGCCCGGCCAGTAAGGAGTGAAATGACGTAAGCAACCCGAGCTCTCTCTCTAGAGTATGTGTTGGGTTGAGAGAGAACACAATCTCACACTGCGTGAGAAAGGAGCGGCACTCAGTGGGCTGCCCGGAGTAGCAAGGTGGGTTATTAACCCTAGGTTCTGGAGGCTCGGCAGGCCAGGAAGTAACAGGTGGCACGAGACGTAGACTCTGGAACTGTCCAGAGGTCGGAAACCTGAGCGGCCAGGTTCTCCACGCATGGCGAGCAGCAGACAATTCCTGCTCGTGTCTGCCGAGCATGGCTCCTTGGATCTCGACGGCAGTGTAACGAGCGTCTGAAGTCGCTGGGTCCATTCCTTGGTCGGTTCCTTCTGTCATGCAGGTGAAAGAGGACCCAAAAGCGACTTAACAGAAACAGAGTTTATTTAGGTCCAAACAGGGAATAACAGAAATCCTCTAGTCTGTAGAGGGGAATAACTGAGAAGCGGCCACAGACTGCAGGTCGCTTCGGGTAGGCGCAGGCCGTAGTTGACAGAGACACCTGCTCACACGCAGCATCTGATGAAGGCAAAAACACGACAGGACAGGGCGATACACAATCACAGCAAAAACACGACAGGACAGGGCGAAACGCAATCACAGCATGGTGAATACTAAACAAGGAACCGACGGGACAGGAACGGAACACAAAGGAATAAATAGGGACTCTAATCAGGGGAAAGGATCGGGAACAGGTGTGGGAAGACTAAATGATGATTAGGGGAATAGGAACAGCTGGGAGCAGGAACGGAACGATAGAGAGAAGAGAGAGCGAGAGAGTGAGAGAGGGAGGGGGAGAGAGAGGGATAGAAGGAGGGAAAGAACCAAATAAGACCAGCAGAGGGAAACGAATAGAATGGGGAGCACAGGGACAAGACATGATAATAAATGACAAACATGACAGAGAGAGTTTATTCCTGCAAACAGAGATCATATTCCTACTCCAGAGACTGCAAGAGCATGGTCTCATCTTGAACACATTGCAGAGGAGATTGCTCCTCAACAGAGCTGTGATGTCGGTCTCTTAATTGGCTACAACTGCTCCCAGGCTCTCCTTCCAAGAGAAATTGTGTCTGGTAAGGGAAATCAGCCTTTTGCTCAGAGAACAGATCTTGGCTGGAGCATAGTCGGCTATGGAAATCCATGTATCGACTATGGCGACCCTATTGGAGTGAGTCATCGGGTTATCGTTAGACAGGTGATGCCAAGCCTTCAATCTTCTTCCAACCTCACAAATCAAGTACACTATGTTTGTAGAACACGTGTAAGAGAGGTAATCACAACACTGGACATTATCAAGACGCTTGAATCTGACTTCAATGAGAGAGCTGCAGAAGAGGACCTCATATCTCAAGAGGATATCCGGTTCCTGAAGAAAATGAAAGAGGGCATCAGACGAAGGACAATGGACATTATGAGATGCCGCTGCCGTTTAAGGAAGAAAGACCCAATCTGCCGAACAATAAAACATGTGCAGTTCACCGACTCAAGTGCCTGGAAAGGAGGCTAAGGAGAGACAAGCAGTACTACAAGGACTACACAGCATTCATGGAAGAGACTATAGCTTGTGGAGATGCTGAGAAGGTCTCTAAAGAGGAAATTAACAAGCATCCAGCATGGTACATCCCGCACCATGGGGTTTATCACCCACAAAAGCCGGGGAAGATACGAGTCGTCTTTGACTGCTCAGCTAAGTTTCGAGAGACGTCCTTGAATGATCATCTCCTTACCGGTCCAGAGTTGACAAACACATTGCTGGGCGTCCTTTGTCGTTTTCGTAAGGGGCCAGTTGCAATCATGTGTGACGTAGAGCGCATGTTCCACCAGTTTCATGTGAAAGCAGAAGACCAAGATTATCTACGGTTCCTTTGGTGGGAGAACGGAGATCTAGAGTCTCAACCCTCAGTGTATCGTATGAAGGTCCACTTGTTCGGCGCAGCTTCATCTCCTGGTTGCGCCAACTATGGTCTCAAACATCTTGCTGCCGAAGGACGAGGAAGCTTCAGCGAGAAGTCTATCCAGTTCATAGAAAGGAACTTTTATGTTGATGATGGGTTGACGAGCGTATCGTCTGAAGCTGAAGCGGCCCAGCTGGTGAAAGAAGCAAGAGAGCTTTGCAGCATCGGCAAACTTCGGTTGCACAAGTTTATCTCTAACAGCAAGGAAGTTATAGCCACAATTCCCAAGGAAGAACGTGCCAAGGGTGCCAAAGACCTGGATATGGCTCTGGGTGAACCACACATGGAGAGAGCGCTTGGGTTTGTGGCACCCTTTGTCCTGGCGGGGAAGCAGATCTTGCAGCGGATGTGTCGTGACAAAATCGATTGGGATGACCCCCCTTCCAGATGACCTACGTTCCCAGTGGGAATTCTGGCTCCAAGGTCTACAAAACTTGTCTGAGGTAAGGATCCAACGAAGCTACTTGCCATCAAGTTTCAAGGAGGTGCAGAGTTATGAGCTCCATCACTTCTCTGACGCTAGTACCTCAGGTTATGGAGAGTGCTCATACCTCAGAACAATCAGCACCGCAGGAGAAGTTCATTGCTCCCTAGTTATGGGGAAGTCGAGAGTCGCCCCCCTCCAAGGTTACGACCATACCACGACTGGAACTTTCAGCAGCGGTGGTAGCTGTTCGAACAAGTGACATGCTCAAAAAGGAGCTAGAGATACAAGGTCTACAGGAATACTTCTGGACCGACTCGAAGGTAGTTCTTGGCTACATCAACAATGAAGCCAGAAGATTCCACGTCTTTGTAGCTAACCGTATTCAACGCATTAAGCAAAGCACAGATCCCGAACAATGGAGATATGTGACCTCTGAAGAGAATCCTGCGGATCATGCTTCCAGAGGTCTCACATCAGAACAGCTCATGGCTTCCAACTGGTTCACAGGTCCAGACTTTCTTTGGCATGAAGAACTTCCCAAAGGACAAGTCAAGGGGGAAGAGTTCTCAAACAATGATCCAGAGCTGAAATCCCTGGTCCATGATACCCAAGCAAAGGAAGAAAGATCATTACTAGATCACCTTCATAAGTTCTCAGACTGGGCAAGAGTGGTAAAAAGCTATTGCCAGGCTCAAACGACATGTCAAGGAAGCCATAGGCTTAAAATTGAGGTCCAGTGAAGCTACAAGCATAGAAGAAAGGAGAGAGGCAGAACTCACCATTATAAAGATGGTTCAAGAAGCAGCCTTCTCCCATGAGATACACAATCTCAGGCACCAGAAAGACATCAAGACCAAAGATAAAGCAAGCAAGTTGCGTAAATTGAGTCCATTTCTGGATGAGCAAGGTATCCTCAGGGTGGGAGGTCGCTTGGCTCATGCAACTCTTCATTCCCATGTGAAGCATCCCGCAATCCTGCCAAGAGATAGCCACTTGTCAGTGCTGCTCATCAAGCACTATCATGAAAAAGTACGACACCAAGGACGTGGAATGACGAACAATGAGCTGCGATCCAACGGTATATGGATCCTAGGATGCAGCAATGCAGTTTCCTCTCACATCTACAAATGTGTGAAATGCAGGAAATTCAGAAGATGTACAGAAGGGCAAAGGATGGCAGATCTTCCAAAGGAACGCATGGAGACCGCGCCTCCCTTCACATACTGCGGGATGGACTGCTTTGGACCTTTCTATGCCAAGGACGGAAGAAGAGAGTTAAAGCGTTATGGGCTCCTATTCACTTGCATGGGCTCCCGAGCAGTTCACATTGAAATGCTTGACGACTTAACCACCGACGCTTTTATCAATTCCCTGCGTTCATTCATTGCCATACGTGGTAATGTTCGTCAAATCAGATGTGATCAAGGCAGCAACTTCATTGGCGCAAGACGCGAGTTTGTGGACGCCCTGAAAGAAATGGATCAAACACGACTGAAGGAACTTGATGCGAGTTTATCATGAACACCCCATCTTCAAGTCACATGGGTGGTGTTTGGGAAAGGCAAATCCGCACGATACGAAGTGTCTTAACATCCACTCTTGATCAGTCAGACGGAAGACTCGACACCGCTTCTCTGCGTACCTTTCTCTATGAAGTCATGGCGATTTTAAATAGTAGGCCCCTAACTACGGAATATCTGAATGATCCATTAGGTCCAGAACCTCTCACGCCAAATCACATCTTAACAATGAAGTCCACAGTTATCTTACCGCCACCTGGACAGTTCATCAAGGAAGATCTTTATCTCCGCAAGAGATGGTGCAGAGTACAATTTTTAGCCAATGAATTCTGGACAAGGTGGAAGAAAGAGTACCTCCTAAACCTCCAACACAGACAGAAATGGAGTAAAGACAGAAGAAACGCAAGGATTAATGACATTGTCATTTTGCAAGATGATACTGCACCACGCAACCAGTGGAAATTGGCAAAGGTTACAGAAGTGTACCCGGGACAGGATGGCCGGGTGAGAAGAGTCAAGTTACTGATCAGCGACTCAACCCTAGATGAGAGAGGTAAACGCATCACCAAACCCACCTATCTGGAGAGGCCCATCCATAAGACAGTCACCCTCCTGGAAGCCGATCAAGAAACCTGCAGACCCTTTCACAGAAATCACCGGTGATTGGTGGGAGTGTAACTGACAGTTAGACTTACAGGTTATCTCGTGGTCTTTGTTTGAATTGTTTATGTGTCCGCTGCGGGGAAATGATAATGCAAGCGGAACTACGTAGCTAATACTGTTGTAACGGGGATCGTTATTGTAGCAACACACCTTTGGAGGGAAGGCAATCCTGCACTGCGTTAGCTAAGTTTTCATGTCATCGGGAGTAGTTCATAAAGGTTGAAGAGTATGTTAGGATGAAGTGTGAATTCATGCCAGGAATAATAAGTGTGAAGTTTGATTTCCTCCCTTCTGTAATAAGCAGCCAATGAGGTATTTGTTCCTTTATTCATGTGTTAATCTGAACCTGTTATAACGCCGGTTAAACTGTTATGTATGTAAGCACTTCAGAGTTATACCAAGCTAATAAGTCACTCGTAAGATAAGGTTGTAAGAGTGTGCTTAACTGTATTTTTCATTTACTTTATAGTTCTCACGGAAGGTGATAATTCTGACTAAACTACAGAATAAAGCCGCCAGTTAAAATCAAGGAACGGTTGTGCTCGTGGTTACTGAAGGGAGCTACACTTGCTTCGTCTCCGCTCAGCCTACTCTGGGACGTATGAGACAGGTAACGGGACAGAGTTACGACCATCCCTCCTCTCGCGTTAATTACCGTGGGATACTGCCTTGGTGGAGAGAAAGTTGGCTTCTCTGCTCAGCTGTATTTGTCTCAGAGGAACGTGGTGCACGAGAAACAAAGAATGATGTTGAACAGCAGTATGCTTTCTATGATCTCTCTGCCGTCCAAAGCTAGACCAATAAAACCCCAGAGACAAGCGCTGCGAATGTGTCTTTTTCATTTAGCATTAGCACAGCCAGCTGTGTCATGCAAATATGCTCGGCTGCTCCCTGTACTGATGGAGAGAAAGAGATTCAGTAGTCCTGCTTCAAAATTGGCAATGAGATACAGTATGTATCTTTTTTTGTCCATTTGTTACAAGTTTTATGCCTTTCTTAGACATCACGAGTGAGTGGTGTATAATAAATGAGAGTTTCTGGAATTTAAATGTCTTAAAATAATACGTTTTAAGTGAGAATAGGCATAGTCTGAAGCCAAAAAATAAAGGAAATTCACATGAGCATCACAATGCCTATTCTACCCAGGCTCTACCAAGGATTCCAGCACACAACTTTGACCTACTACAATAGCTATTTTGGTATTGTACTTCAAAATATGTGTATGCAGGTTGCTTACAATGAAAACCTTCTCAAATAGCCTAATTCATGCTCTTAGAGGAGGTGCTTCCACAATAATGTGAGGTGTACTGCATACAAGATAAAGTATTAGATTCTTCACACACCACAGTATTATTCCATTACACTACCTTTTCATGCTTATTTTATTCAATGAAAGCAAGCTTCACTATTATACTTACAAGACCATCAGGCTTGATTGAGTTGTTTTGTCTTGTAGTAATGTGGTGTATGAATGTATTTCTTTATTTTAGCAATATATGTACAATATTTGTTTTAGCATTGGCCATTTTTATTTTTATCATTGGTCAGTAGGTGCCCAACATAACATCAGGTGGTGGTTTGTTGGACAGATAGATAGAGCCTGTCTACATTCCTGATTTCTGTAACTGTTAGCTTACCTGTGTAATATTGACATAAGCTCAGAACCACTTGTGTTTCAAACATGGTCCTGTTTTATCAATTGCTTTGCTGATCAATGGACAGTTCAGTCATGCTGACAAAATATGTCAGTTAAAGTTATGTATGTACTTCAAATTATTTTTGAGGTAAAGGATGGTGACACAACAATGATACAATATGTTTACAGCCCCATTATTTATAAATATATACACTACATGGACAAAGTATGTGGTCAACTGCTCGTTGAACATCACATTTGTCACGTCTACTCCCGCCCCTCCCCTCCAGTGTTCGACATCGGCAGTATGCTAACCACAGGTCCTGGGATCCATCATTACGCACACCTGGCATCAATCATTACGCGCACCTGCACATCGTCATGAGGCACATCTGAGCTCCATTACCTCACTTATTACCTCCCCTATATCTGGCACTCCCTTATGTTCTTTCCCTGTCAGTATTGTTCCTGTGTTTATGTGTAGACGATACTGTTGTCTTGTTCCATGTTTGTTGTTTTATTAAATATTTCACCTGCACCTGCTTCTCGACTCTCAGCGTCTCCGTTACATCATTCCAAAATCATGGACATTAACATGGAGTTGGTCTCCCCTTTGCTGCTATAACATCCTCCACTCTTCTGGGATGGCATTCCGCTACAGTAGATGTTGGAACATTGCTGCAGGACTTACTGCAGGACTTGCTTCCAGTCAGCCACGAGCATTAGTGACGTCGGGCACTGATGTTGGGCGATTGGGCCTAGCTCGCAGTTGGCGTTCTAATTCATCTCAAATATATTCTATGGAGTTGAGGTCAGGGCTCTGTGCAGGCCAGTCAAGTTCTTCCACACCAATCTCGACAACCCATTAATGTATGAACCTCACATTGTGCATGGGGACATTGTCATGCTGAAACATGAAAAAGCCTTCCCTAAACTTTTGCTACAAAGTTGGAAGAACATACTCTTCTAGAATGTCATTGTATGCATTTCCCTTCACTGGAACTAAGGGGCCTAGCCCAAACCATGAAAAACAGCTTCAGACCATTATCCCTCCTCTACCAAACGTTACAGGTAGCACTAGGTATTGCGGCAGATAGCGTTCTCCTGGCATTCGCTAAACCCAGATTCGTCCGTTGGACTGCTAGATAGTAAAAGGTGTTTCATCACTCCAGAGAACACGTTTCCACTGCTCCAGAGTCCAATGTTTTCGATCGAATTTAATCGCGTACATTGTCTTCAGAAAGTATTCCTACCCCTTGACTTTCCACATTTTGTTGGGTTACAGCCTGAATTCTGAATGGATTAAATATATATATTTTTTCACCTATCTGCACACAATACCCAATAATGACAAAGTGAAAACATGTTTTTAAAAATGTTTGCAAATTTATTGAAAATGCAATACAGAAATATTTTTTACGTAACTATTCACACCACTGAGTCAATACTTTGTCGAAGCACCTTTGGCAAAGATTACAGCTGTGAGTCTTTCTGGGTAAGTGTCTAAGATTTTTCCACAATTGGATTGTGCAACATTTGCCCATTATTATTTTCAAAGATCTTCAAGCTCTGTCAAATTGGTTGTTAAATGTTACCGGAAAAGCATTTTCAGTTCTTGCCATAGATTTTCAAGCAGATTTTAAGTCAACATTCATTCGGTCACTGTCTTCTTGGTAAACAACTTGTAACGGTAGATCTCCTAAGGATTGGACCAAGATACAGCGTGTTAAGTGTCCATAACTTTAATCAAAGAAAACACTGAATACAAAAATAACAAAAGAAACGTGAAGAAACGAAACCGAAACAGTACTGTGTGGTGACAAACACTGACACGGAAACAGACACTCACAAACCAACAGTGAAACCCAGGCTACCTAGGTATGATTCTCAATCAGAGACAACTAACGACACCTGCCTCTGATTGAGAACCATACTAGGCCGAAACAGAAACCAAACATAGAAAAACAAACATAGACTGCCCACCCCAACTCACGCCCTGACCATACTAAATAAAGACAAAATAAAGGAAATAAAGGTCAGAACATGACACAACTATAGTGTAGATTTAGCCTGGGAATCACTTTTTTTATGCACACCAATAATGGAACAGAAAACTCTGTAAATGATGTAATCAAAGGCAGATCTTGCATGTTTTAGTGAGTAAACACACAGTTTACTATTTGTTTGTGAATAGAGCGATTGTGTGATATGGAAATCCAGCGTAAGGTTTTGTGTGTGATGGTAGTGTCAGCTTGCTCATGCTCTCCTTGCTCCTTGTGAAACTGGTTCAATAGTTCCCTATTCATGAGGACAAGGTGTATGCACCTAATGTTGCCATGTCAAGTTTTCTACTGTGCAGCCAGTCAGTGAGTATTGTATCCTCGCCCGGGTCTGTACACACACTCACACTTAACGCATGGACACACACACACACACACACACACACACACACACACACACACACACACACACACACACACACACACACACACACACACACACACACACACACACACACACACACACACACACACACACACACACACACGTGCAGTCTGCTAAATGACTTAAATGTAAATGTAAATGCTGTACACCCACACATGCTCACACATCCTGTCTCTGACATATACATAATTTTTACTATTTTCTACATTGTAGAATAATAGTGAAGACATCAAAACTATGAAAAAACACATATGAAATCATGTAGTAACCCAAAAAGTTTTCAACAAATCAAAATATATTTTATGTTTGAGATTCTTCAAGGTAGCCACCCTTTGCCTTGATGACAGCTTTGCACACTTTTGACATTCTCTCAACCAGCTTCATGAGGTAGTCACCTGGAGGTTTATCCAAACTTTTGACTGGTACTGTACACAAACATATATTAATAAGACTAATCACTGCATTGAGTCACTGTGAACACAACCACAAAGCCTGATCAATTACAGCTGTAATGGTGTGCTCCCTGAGACACCTACAGAATGCCAATTAGTACAAAGACTAAATGCACATGCTATCAGTCTAACCCCCCGCCACGAGCTCAGCGGTACCAGACATCAAGCTGTGTTTTAGTATTCTTAAACACTATTGAACTACTATTAATGTATTTGCCATACTATTCCATTCTCTATGTTGTTGGTATTCTTGAATACCATTTTAAAAGGGTATGTTTTTAATCAGGGCAAGGTGTCTGGTAACATGTCCGAATATAAACAATGCAGCTATTCCCTCCGCAAGGCTATTAAACAAGCTAAGCGTCAGTACAGAGACGAAGTGGAATCTCAATTCAATGGCTCAGACACAAGAGGCATGTGGCAGGGTCTACAGTCAATCACGGACGACAAGAAGAAACCCAGCCCAGTCACGGACCAGGATGTCTTGCTCCCAGGCAGACTAAATAACTTTTTTGCCAGCTTTGAGGACAATACAGTGCCACTGACACAGCCTGCAACGAAAACATGCGGTCTCTCCTTCACTGCAGCCGAGGTGAGTAAGACATTTAAACGTGTTAACCCTCGCAAGGCTGCAGGCCCAGATGGCATCCCCAGCCGCGCCCACAGAGCATGCGCAGACCAGCTGGCCGCTGTGTTTACGGACATATTCAATCAATCCCTATACCAGTCTGCTGTTCCCACATGCTTCAAGAGGGCAACCATTGTTCCTGTTCTCAAGAAAGCTAAGGTAACTGAGCTAAACGACTACCGCACCGTAGCACTCACTTCCGTCATCATGAAGTGCTTTGAGAGACTAGTCAAGGACCATATCACCTCCACCCTACCTGACACCCTAGACCCACTCCAATTTGCTTACCGCCCAAATAGGTCCACAGACGATGCAATCTCAACCACACTGCACACTGCCCTAACCCACCTGGACAAGAGGAATACCTATGTGAGAATGCTGTTCATCGACTACAGCTCGGCATTCAACACCATAGTACCCTCCAAGCCGCCATTAAGCTCGAGACCCTGGGTCTCGACCCCGCCCTGTGCAACTGGGTACTGACTTCCTGACGGGGCCCCCAGGTGGTGAGGGTAGGCAACATCTCCTCCCGCTGATCCTCAACACGGGGGCCCCATTAAAGGGTGCGTTCTGAGCCCTCTCCTGTACCCCTGTTCACCCACGACTGCGGGCCACGCACGCCCAACTCAATCATCAAGTTTGGCGGACGACACAACAGTGGTAGGCTTGATTACCAACAACGACGAGACGGCCCACAGGGAGGAGGTGAGGGCCCCGGAGTGTGGTGTCAGGAAAAAAAATAAACACTCAACCTCAACAAACACTCAACAGCAGAGGGAACAAAACTAAGTGAGATGATTGTGGCATACACATCACAGACAAACTGAATTGGAAACAGCAGAGGGAACACCCAGGAGGCTGAAGAAATTCGGTTTCTGTCACCAAAAAAAGCACCACAACTTCTACAGATTTACAATCGAGAGCATCCTGGCTGTATCACCGCCTGGTACGGAAACTGCTCCGCCCCTCAACCGTAAGGCTCCAGAGGGTGAGGACTGCACAACACATCACCGGGGCAAACTACCTGCCCTCCAGGACACCTACACCACCCGATGTTACAGGAAGGCCATAAAGATCATCAAGGACATCAACCACCCGGAACCACTGCCTGTTCACCCTGCTATCATCCAGAAGGCGAGGTCAGTACAGGTGCATCAAAGCTGGGACCGAGAGACTGAAAACAGCTTCATCTCAAGGCCATCAGACTGTTAAACAGCCACCACTAACATTGAGTGGCTGCTGCCAACACACTGTCATTGACGACCCAACTCCAGCCACTTTAATAATGGGAATTGATGGGAAATGATGTAAATATATCACTAATAATTTTAAACAATGCTACCTTATATAATGTTACTTTACCCTACATTATTCATCTCATATGCATATGTATATACTGTACTCTACATCATCGACTGCATCCTTATGTAATATGAATAATTAGCCACTTTAACTATGTCACTTTGTTTACTTTGTCTACACACTCATCTCATGTATATACTGTACTCGATACCATCTACTGTATGCCGCTCTGTACCATCACTCATTCATATATCCTTATGTACATATTCCTTATCCCCTTACACTGTGTATAAGACAGTAGTTTTGGAATTGTTAGTTAGATTACTTGTTGGTTATCACTGCATTGTCAGAACTAGAAGCACAAGCATTTCGCTACACTCGCATTAACATCTGCTAACCATGTGTATGTGACAAATAAAATTTGATTTGA
>NC_060197.1:26299069-26304184 GCF_021184085.1 Oncorhynchus gorbuscha
TTTTACATACATGATACTTTTATATAAAGGAGTCACAAAACAAAGCTCTTTATTCCCAACCCTAAGTCACTCTCAGCCCATCCCACCTATCACCACAGAACACACTCATTTGGTTTCCATGATGCCGTGATGTTTTACATACATTTTTAACCTTTCTAATCTCATAGTATCCACAGATTGTGAGCTAAAGATGAACACCTTTCCTAGGAGTATGATTATATTATTTATTGACTGACTATGGCTTTCCAAATCACCCAAAACTGCTAGTTGTAAGGGTAATTTTAAGTGCATGTTGTGGATTTTTTACTTTAAAAAATAAAATAAAAATAACATTCCTGAACCTGTGACCAGAAACAAGCTACATGGTGTCATGTTTGTCATTTATTATCATGTCTTGTCCCTGTGCTCCCCATTCTATTCGTTTCCCTCTGCTGGTCTTATTTGGTTCTTTCCCTCTTTCTATCCCTCTCTCTCCCCCTCCCTCTCTCACTCTCTCGCTCTCTCTTCTCTCTATCGTTCCGTTCCTGCTCCCAGCTGTTCCTATTCCCCTAATCATCATTTAGTCTTCCCACACCTGTTTTCCATCCTTTCCCTGATTAGAGTCCCTATTTATTCCTTTGTGTTCCGTTCCTGTCCCGTCGGTTCCTTGTTTTAGTATTCACCGTGCTGTGATTGTGTTTCGCCCCTGTCCTGTACGTGTTTTTGCCTTCATCAGATGCTGCGTGTGAGCAGGTGTCTCTGTCAACTTCGGCCTGCGCCTACCGAAGCGACCTGCAGTCTGTAGCCGCTTCTCTTGTTCCCCTCTACAGACTAGAGGATTTCTGTTATTCCCTGTTTGGACTTGAATAAACTCTGTTTCTGTTAAGTCGCTTTTGGGTCCCTCTATCACCTGCATGACAGAGGAACCGACCAAGGGAATGGACCCAGCGACTTCAGACGCTCGTTACCTGCCGTCGAGATCAAGGAGCCATGCTCGGCAGACACGAGCAGGTGTCTGCTGCTCGCCATGCCGTGGAGAACCTGGCCGCTCAGGTTTCCGACCTCTCTGGACAGTTCCAGAGTCTACGTCTCGTGCCACCTGTTACTTCCTGGCCTGCCGAGCCTCCAGAACCTAGGGTTAATAACCCACCTTGCTACTCCGGGCAGCCCACTGAGTGCCGCTCCTTTCTCACGCAGTGTGGTGTGTTCTCTCTCAGCCCAACACATACTCTAGAGAGAGCTCAGGTTGCTACGTCATTTCACTCCTTACTGGCCGGGCTCGAATGGGGCACAGCTATCTGGGAGGCAAGAGATGATGCTCTAACAAGTTCCAGAACTTTAAAGGGAGATGATTCGGGTTTTTGACCGTTCAGTTTTTTGGTAGGGAGGCTTCTAGGGCCCTGGCTTCCTTATGCCAAGGTGAGCGGTCCGCGCGGATTATTCTATTGAGTTTCGCACTCTTGCTGCCTCTAGTGAGTGGAACGAGCCGGCGCTACTCGCTCGTTTTCTGGAGGGACTCACGCAGTGGTTAAGGATGAGATTCTCTCCCGGGGAGGTTCCTTCAGATGTGGACTCTTTGATTGCTCTCGCCATCCCATAGAACGACGGGTAGATCTTCGTCACCGGGCTCGTGGAAGAGAGCTCGCATCAACGGTGTTTCCCTGCTCCGCATCGCAACCATCTCCCTCCTCTGGCTTTGAGACTGAGCCCATGCAGCTGGGAGGATTCGCATCTCGACTAAGGAGAGGGACGGAGGATCACCAACCGCCTGTGCCTCTATTGCGGGTTGCTGGACATTTTGTTAATTCATGTCAGTAAGAGGCCAGAGCCCATCAGTAAACGGAGGGCTACTGGTGAGCGCTACTACTCAGGTCTCTTCATCTAGATCTTGTACTACTATGTCGGTCCATCTCACGCTGGACCGGTTCGGTAACTACATGCAGTGCCTTGATTGACTCTGGGGCTGAGGGTTGTTTCATGGACGGGCGCATGGGTTCGGAAACATAACATTCCTTTCAGACCGTTAGACAAGCCCTACGCCCATGTTTGCCTTAGATGGTAGTCATCTTCCCAGTATCAAATTTGAGACACTACCTTTAACTCTCACAGTATCTGGTAACCACAGTGAGACTATTTCTTTTTGATTTTCCGTTCACGTTTACACCTGTTGTTTTGGGTCATCCCACAAGCTAGTATGTCATAATCCTTCTATTAATTGGTCTAGTAATTCTATCCTATCCTGGAACGTTTCTTGTCATGTGAAGTGTTTAATGTCTGCCATCCCTCCCGTTTCTTCTGTCCCTACTTCTCAGGAGGAACCTGGCGATTTGACAGGAGTGCCGGAGGAATATCATGATCTGCGCACGGTCTTCAGTCGGTCAGGCCAACTCCCTTCCTCCTCACCGGTCGTATGATTGTAGTATTGATCTCCTTCCGGGGACCACTCCTCCTCGAGGTAGACTGTACTCTCTGTCGGCTCCCGAACGTAAGGCTCTCGAGGATTATTTGTCTGTGTCTCTTGACGCCGGTACCATAGTGCCTTCTTCCTCTCCGGCGGAGGCGGGGGTTCTTTTTTGTTAAGAGAAGGACGGTACTCTGCGCCCCTGCGTGGATTATCGAGGGCTGAATGACATAACGGTTAAGAATCGTTATCCGCTTTGCTTATGTCATCAGCCTTCGGGTGCAGGGAGCCAGGTGCTTTACTAAGTTGGACCTTCGTAACGCTTACCATCTCGTGCGCATCAGAGGGGGACGAGTGGAAAAGCGGCGTTTAACACTCCGTTAGGGCATTTTGAGTACCGGGTTCTGCCGTTCGGTCGCCAATGTCCGCCAGCTGTTTTTCAGGCATTAGTTAATGATGTTCTGAGAGACATGCTGAACATCTTTGTTTTTGTCTATCTTGACGATATCCTGATTTTTTCTCCGTCACTCCCGAGATTCATGTTCAGCACGTTCGCGTGTTCTACAGCGCCTTTAGAGAATTGTCTCTACGTAAAGGCTGAGAAGTGCTCTTTTCATGTCTCCTCCGTTACTTTTCTTTCGGTTCCGTTATTTCCGCTGAAGGCATTCAGATGGATTCCGCTAAGGTCAAGCTGTCAGTGATTGGCCCGTTCAAGGTCACGTGTCGAGTTGCAGCGCTTTTTAGGTTCGCTAATTTCTATCGGCGTTTCATTCGTAATTTCGGTCAAGTTGCTGCCCCTCTCACAGCTCTTACTTCTGTCAAGGCGTGTTTTAAGTGGTCGGTTCCGCCCAGGGCTTTTGATCTTCTAAAGAACGTTTTACGTCCGCTCCTATCCTCGTTACTCCTGACGTCACTAGACAATTCATTGTCGAGGTTGACCTTCAGAGGTAGGCGTGAGGAGCCATTCTATCCCAGGTAGCTTCCAGTCTGACGATAAGTTCATCCTTGCGCTTATTTTTCTCATCGCCTGTCGCCATCTGGGCGCAGCTATGATGTGGGTAACCGTGAACTGCTCGCCATCCGTAGCCTAGGCGGAATGGCGACAGTGGTTGGAGGGCGACCGTTCCTTTTGTCGTTTGGACAGACCATAAGAACCTTGAGTACATCCAGTTCTGCCAAACGACTTAATGCCCGATCAAGCTCGTTGGGCGTTGTTTTATTTCGTTTGATTTGTGATTTCTTACCGTCCGGGTGCAGAACACCAAACCTGATGCCTTATCCCGTCTGTTTAGTTCTTCTGTGGCTTCTACTGATCCCGATTCTTCCTTATCGTGTTGTCGGGTTAACAGTCTGGGGAATTGAAAGACAGGTTAAGCAAGCACTCACGCACACTGCGTCGCCGCGCTTGTCCTAGTAACCTCCTTTTCGTTTCCTGTTTCCACTCGTCTGGCTGTTCTTCAGTGGGCTCCACTCTGCCAAGTTAGCTGGTCATCCCGGTGTTCGAGGCACTCTTGCGTCTATTCGCCAGCGCTTTTGGTGGCCGACTCAGGAGCGTGACACGCGCCGTTTCGTGGCTGCTTGTTCGGACTGCGCGCAGACTAAGTCGGGTAACTCTCCTCCTGCCGGTCGTCTCAGACCGCTCCCCATTCCCTTCTCGACCATGGTCTCCCACATCGCCTTAGACTTCATTACGGTCTGCCTTTGTCTGCGGGAAGACTGTGAGCCGCCAATAAACGCAGGATTAAGAGTCCAAGGTATTGTTGCGGCCAGAGAGTGTGGCTTTCCACTCGCAACCTTCCTCTTACGACAGCTTCTCGTAAGTTGACTCCCGCGGTTCATTGGTCCGTTCCGTGTCTCCCAGGTCGTCAATCCTGTCGCTGTGCGACTGCTGGCCTCCGCGACATCTTGTCAGCGTCCATCCCTGTCTTCCATGTCTCCTGTGTTAAAGCCCTTTCTTCGCACCCCGTTCGTCTTCCCTCCCCCTCCCGTCCTTGTCGAGAGCGCACCTATTTACAAGGTACATAAGATCATGGACATGCGTTCTCGGGGACGGGGTCTCCAATACTTAGTGGATTGGGAGGGTTACGGTCCTGAGGAGAGGAGTTGGGTTCCGTCTCGGGACGTGCTGGACCCGTTCACTCATCGATGATTTCCTCCGTTGCCGCCAGGATTCCTCCTCAGTGCGCCAGGAGGCTCGGTGAGTGGGGGGTACTGTCATGTTTGTCATTTATTATCATGTCTTGTCCCTGTGCTCCCCATTCTATTCGTTTCCCTCTGCTGGTCTTATTTGGTTCTTTCCCTCTTTCTATCCCTCTCTCTCCCCCTCCCTCTCTCACTCTCTCGCTCTCTCTTCTCTCTATCGTTCCGTTCCTGCTCCCAGCTGTTCCTATTCCCTAATCATCATTTAGTCTTCCCACACCTGTTCCGATCCTTTCCCTGATTAGAGTCCCTATTTATTCCTTTGTGTTCCGTTCCTGTCCCGTCGGTTCCTTGTTTAGTATTCACCGTGCTGTGATTGTGTTTCGCCCTGTCCTGTCGTGTTTTTTGCCTTCATCAGATGCTGCGTGTGAGCAGGTGTCTCTGTCAACTACGGCCTGCGCCTACCCAGCGACCTGCAGTCTGTGGCCGCTTCTCTTGTTATTCCCCTCTACAGACTAGAGGATTTCTGTTATTCCCTGTTTGGACTTGAATAAACTCTGTTTCTGTTAAGTCGCTTTTGGGTCCTCTATCACCTG
>NC_060197.1:26304284-26313488 GCF_021184085.1 Oncorhynchus gorbuscha
GTGTCATGCTGGTGAATGAGGACCCAAAAGCGACTTGGCGAAAACAGAGTATTTAATCCAGAATAAACTTTACAAAACAAAAAGCATAATACTACACGTAAAGACAAGAACAGACTGGAGACTTGATCGAGAACTGCAGGTTGCCTCGGGAAGGCACTTGAACCTAGCAGACTCAGACACCTGCTCACCACGCAGCATCTGAGGAAAACACGACACGACAGGGCAAAACATAGACACAGCACGGTGAATTATACATGAGGATCCGACAGGGCAGGTACGGGAAACAAGGAGTGAAATAGGGACTCTAATCAGGGAAAAGGATCGGGAACAGGTGTGGGAAGACTAAATGATGATTAGGGGAATAGGAACAGCTGGGAGCAGGAACGGAACGATAGAGAGAAGAGAGAGCGAGAGAGTGAGAGAGGGAGGGGGAGAGAGAGGGATAGAAAGAGGGAAAGAACCTAATAAGACCAGCAGAGGGAAACGAATAGAATGGGAAGCACAGGGACAAGACATGATAATAAATGACAAAACATGACAGTACCCCCCCACTCACCGAGCGCCTCCTGGCGCACTCGAGGAGGAATCCTGGCGGCAACGGAGGAAATCATCAATGAGCGAACGGTCCAGCACGTCCCGAGACGGAACCCAACTCCTCTCCTCAGGACCGTAACCCTCCCAATCCACTAAGTATTGGTGACCCCCGTCCCCGAGAACGCATGTCCATGATCTTATGTACCTTGTAAATAGGTGCGCTCTCGACAAGGACGGGAGGGGGGGAGGGAAGACGAACGGGGGTGCGAAGAAAGGGCTTAACACAGGAGACATGGAAGACAGGATGGACGCGACGAAGATGTCGCGGAAGAAGCAGTCGCACAGCGACAGGATTGACGACCTGGGAGACACGGAACGGACCAATGAACCGCGGAGTCAACTTACGAGAAGCTGTCGTAAGAGGAAGGTTGCGAGTGGAAAGCCACACTCTCTGGCCGCAACAATACCTAGGACTCTTAATCCTGCGTTTATTGGCGGCTCTCACAGTCTGTGCCCTGTAGCGGCAAAGTGCAGACCTCACCCTCCTCCAGGTGCGCTCACAACGTTGGACAAACGCTTGAGCGGAGGGAACGCTGGACTCGGCAAGCTGGGAAGAGAATAGAGGAGGCTGGTAACCCAGACTACTCTGAAACGGAGATAACCCGGTAGCAGACGAAGGAAGCGAGTTGTGAGCGTATTCTGCCCAGGGGAGCTGTTCTGCCCAAGACGCAGGGTTTCTGAAAGAAAGGCTGCGTAGTATGCGACCAATCGTCTGATTGGCCCTCTCTGCTTGACCGTTAGACTGGGGATGAAACCCGGAAGAGAGACTGACGGACGCACCAATCAAACGACAGAACTCCCTCCAAAATTGTGACGTGAATTGCGGGCCTCTGTCTGAAACGGCGTCTAACGGGAGGCCATGAATTCTGAACACATTCTCGATAATGATTTGTGCCGTCTCCTTAGCGGAAGGAAGTTTAGCGAGGGGAATGAAATGTGCCGCCTTAGAGAACCTATCGACAACCGTAAGAATCACAGTCTTCCCGCAGACAAAGGCAGACCGGTAATGAAGTCTAGGCGATGTGAGACCATGGTCGAGAAGGAATGGGGAGCGGTCTGAGACGACCGGCAGGAGGGAGAGTTACCCGATTCTAGTCTGGCGCGCAGTCCGAACAACAAGCAGCCACGAAACGGGCGCGCGTGTCACGCTCCTGAGTCGGCCACCAAAAAGCGCTGGCGAATAGACGCAAGAGTGCCTCGAACACCGGGATGACCAGCTAACTTGGCAGAGTGAGCCCACTGAAGAACAGCCAGACGAGTGGAAACAGGAATTAAAAAGGAGGTTACTAGGACAAGCGCGCGGCGACGCAGTGTGCGTGAGTGCTTGCTTAACCTGTCTTTCAATTCCCCAGACTGTCAACCCGACAACACGCCCATAAGGAAGAATCCCCTCGATCAGTAGAAGCCACAGAAGAACTAAACAGACGGGATAAGGCATCAGGCTTGGTGTTCTGCTACCCGGACGGTGTAAGAAATCACAAACTCTCAAACGAGCGAAAACAACGCCCAACGAGCTTGACGGGCATTAAGTCGTTTGGCAGAACGGATGTACTCAAGGTTCTTATGGTCTGTCCAAACGACAAAAGGAACGGTCGCCCTGGTCCACTGTCGCCATTCGCCTAGGGCTAAGCGGATGGCGAGCAGTTCACGGTTACCCACATCATAGTTGCGCTCAGATGGCGACAGGCGATGAGAAAATAAGCGCAAGGATGAACCTATCGTCAGACTGGAAGCGCTGGGATAGAATGGCTCCCACGCCTACCTCTGAAGCGGCCAACCTCGACAATGAATTGTCTAGTGACGTCAGGAGTAACGAGGATAGAGCGGACGTAAAACGTTCTTTTAGAAGATCAAAGCTCCCTGGGCGGAACCGGACCACTTAAAACACGTCTTGACAGAAGTAAGAGCTGTGAGAGGGGCAGCAACTTGACCGAAATTACGAATGAAACGCCGATAGAAATTAGCGAAACCTAAAAGCGCTGCAACTCGACACGTGACCTTGGAACGGGCCAATCACTGACAGCTTGGACCTTAGCGGAATCCATCTGAATGCCTTCAGCGGAAATAACGGAACCGAGAAAAGTAACGGAGGAGACATGAAAAGAACACTTCTCAGCCTTTACGTAGAGACAATTCTCTAAAAGGCGCTGTAGAACACGTCGAACGTGCTGAACATGAATCTCGAGTGACGGTGAAAAAATCAGGATATCGTCAAGATAGACAAAAACAAAGATGTTCAGCATGTCTCTCAGAACATCATTAACTAATGCCTGAAAAACAGCTGGCGCATTGGCGAGACCAAACGGCAGAACCCGGTACTCAAAATGCCCTAACGGAGTGTTAAACGCCGTTTTCCACTCGTCCCCTCTCTGATGCGCACGAGATGGTAAGCGTTACGAAGGTCCAACTTAGTAAAGCACCTGGCTCCCTGCAGAATCTCGAAGGCTGATGACATAAGGGGAAGCGGATAACGATTCTTAACCGTTATGTCATTCAGCCCTCGATAATCCACGCAGGGGCGCAGAGTACCGTCCTTCTTCTTAACAAAAAGAACCCCGCCCCGGCCGGAGAGGAAGAAGGCACTATGGTACCGGCGTCAAGAGACACAGATAAATAATCCTCGAGAGCCTTACGTTCGGGAGCCGACAGAGAGTATAGTCTACCCCGAGGAGGAGTGGTCCCCGGAAGGAGATCAATACTACAATCATACGACCGGTGAGGAGGAAGGGAGTTGGCTCGGGACCGACTGAAGACCGTGCGCAGATCATGATATTCCTCCGGCACTCCTGTCAAATCGCCAGGTTCCTCCTGAGAAGTGGGGACAGAAGAAATGGGAGGGATGGCAGACATTAAGCACTTCACATGACAAGATACGTTCCAGGATAGGATAGAATTACAAGACCAATTAATAGAAGGATTATGACATACTAGCTAGATGACCTAAAACAACAGGTGTGAAAGGTGAATGAAAAATCAAAAAGAAATAGTCTCACTGTGGTTACCAGATACTGTGAGAGTTAAGGTAGTGTCTCAAATTTGATACTGGGAAGATGACTACATCTAAGGCAAACATGGGCGTAGGCTTGTCCTAACTGTCTGAAAGGAATGTTATGTTTCGAACCCATGCTTCGTCCATGAAACAACCCTCAGCCCCAGAGTCAATCAAGGCACTGCATGTAGCACCGAACCGGTCCAGCGTAGATGGACCACATAGTAGTACAAGATCTAGATGAAGAGACCTGAGTAGTAGCGCTCACCAGTAGCCCTCCGCTTACTGATGGGCTCTGGCCTCTTACTGGACATGAATTAACAAAATGTCCATCAAATCCGCAATAGAGGGCACAGGCGGTTGGTGATCCTCCGTTCCCTCTCCTTAGTCGAGAATGCGAATCCCTCCCAGCTGCATGGGCTCAGTCTCAGAGCCAGAGAGGGAGATGGTTGCGATGCGGAGCAGGGAAACACCGTTGATGCGAGCTCTCTTCCACGAGCCTGGTGACCTAAGATCTACCCGTCGTTCTATGCGGATGGCGAGAGCAATCAAAGAGTCCACACAGGAAGGAACCTCCCGAGAGAGAATCTCATCTTTGACCACTGTGTGGAGTCCTCCAGAAAACGAGCGAGCAGCACGGCTCGTTCCAGTCACTAGAGGCAGCAAGAGTACGAAACTCTATAGGAAGTAATCCGTTATGGATCGATCACCTTGGCATAGGGAAAGCCAGGACCCTAGAAGCCTCCCCACCAAAAACTGAACGGTCAAGAAACCCGAATCATCTCACTCTTTAAAGTTCTGGTAATTGTTAGAACAATCAGCCCTTGCCTCCCAGATAGCTGTGCCCCACTCTCGGGCCCGACGTAAGGAGTGAAATAGCGTAAGCAACCAGAGCTCTCTCTCACAGAGTATGTGTTGGGTTGGAGAGAGAACACAATCTCACACTGGGTGAGAAAGGAGCGGCACTCAGTGGGCTGCCCGGAGTAGCAAGGTGGGTTATTAACCCTAGGTTCTGGAGGCTCGGCAGGCCAGGAAGTAACAGGTGGCACGAGACGAAGACTCTGGAACTGTCCAGAGAGGTCGGAAACCTGAGCGGCCAGGTTCTCCACGGCATGGCGAGCAGCAGACAATTCCTGCTCGTGTCTGCCGAGCATGGCTCCTTGGATCTCGACGGCAGTGTTACGAGCGTCTGTAGTCGCTGGGTCCATTCCTCGGTCGGATCCTTCTGTCATGCTGGTGAATGAGGACCCAAAAGCGACTTGGCGAAAACAGAGTATTTAATCCAGAATAAACTTTACAAAACAAAAAGCATAATACTACACGTAAAGACAAGAACAGACTGGAGACTTGATCGAGAACTGCAGGTTGCCTCGGGAAGGCACTTGAACCTAGCAGACTCAGACACCTGCTCACCACGCAGCATCTGAGGAAAACACGACACGACAGGGCAAAACATAGACACAGCACGGTGGAATTATACATGAGGATCCGACAGGGGCAGATGCGGGAAACAAGGAGTGAAATAGGGACTCTAATCAGGGAAAAAGGATCGGGAACAGTGTGGGAAGACTAAATGATGATAAGGGGAATAGGAACAGCTGGGAGCAGGAACGGCGATAGAGAGAAGAGAGAGCTAGAGAGTGAGAGAGGGAGGGGGGAGAGAGGGATAGAAAAGAGGGAAAGAACCTAATAAGACCAGCAGAGGGAAACGAATAGAATGGGAAGCACAGGACAAGACATGATAATAAAATGACAAAAACATGACAGTGAGACTTGATATATGATCAAGGAGTACCCCCAGCCAGATAGTATTTGTTATGAAAACTGTTCTTATTGTACAGAGCTTAGGCCCCTAAGACAGAGGCTCTGATCTCGTCCCTGGTACAGAAACACCAACTACTTATAGGGCTTAAATCAATTGGAGTCCTGAGGCGAGTGAGCCTCTGGGTCATACACTATCCCAGGATAGGTGTAACATCAGAGATGACGTACAATAGTTCCAGACACTACCCCCACAACTTGTCTCAGACCGTATCTCCTCCAAGGCCAAAGGAGGGAGTGACTGGCTCAGTTGGTAGAGCATGGCGCTTGTAACGCCAGGGTAGTGGGTTCGATCCCCGGGACCACCCATACGTAGAATGTATGCACACATGACTGTAAGTCGCTTTGGATAAAAGCGTCTGCTAAATGGCATATATATATATATATATAAGTATTTTTGCCTAGTATTTTTATAGTATGAAAACATTCCAACAACAGCTAAATATATGGATATTACCAAGCATGTTTCCAGATCTTTAAATGATGCTCTTTTCTCACAGCCCTGCCCAAAGCTACACTCAACATAACACCAAACCCTGCATACACTGGAGAGACAGTAACTCTGACATGTTCAGTGGGTCTGACAGTGGCTGGAGCTATACATGGTACAAAGGCAACACTAAGAAAGTAGTGACCTTGTCTGGCAGACACTCGACAACAGGAACCACCTTCACCATCAGTAGTGCTGCTGAGTCTGACCAGGGTCTCTACTGGTGTCAGGAGAGATCCAGTCCAGATCCATATCATCAATCATCAGTGATCCTGTCACTATCACTGTGAAAGGTGAGTAATTGTGTGTGTGTGTGTGTGTGTGTGTGTGTGTGTGTGTGTGTGTGTGTGTGTGTGTGTGTGTGTGTGTGTGTGTGTGTGTGTGTGTGTGTGTGTGTGTGTGTGTGTGTGTGTGTGTGTGTGTGTGTGTGTGTGTGTGTGTGTGTGTGTGTGTGTGTGTGTGTGTGTGTGTGTGGACATCACTGTATATGTCAGCAATCTGATGACCAGATCTTGGTAAGTCAGACAGTTCAGACTGCATACGTATGTTCAGAAATGACAACCTATGATATGGTCTTGTTGTGGAAAATTCTGATCAACATTATTTTACATTCTAAGCTATGTGATAATGTTTATTTTCTGTGTTGTGTCTGTGCAGAGAGACCTGAGGCTGTTCTGACCCTCCAACCCAACTGGCCCCAGATTTTCAGTGGAGAGACTGTCACTCTCAGATGTGACATACAGGCGGGAGAAGAGATTGAGTATGCTTTTTATAACAGTGGGAAGTTGGTCTCCACCAAAACAGAGCCCGAGTACAGAATCGATCCTGCAAAGAATGGTTTATATACCTGTGAAGGTCTTCAGAAAAGAAATGGCTTAAAACCCTCCCAGACAAGTAATGTTATACAATTAACTGTGTTAGGTAAGTCTGTTTTATGGGATTGCAAGAGAAAGAGACAGAATAGTGAGAAAAAGACATAAGGAATGAGGTCAAATAGCAGACAGAGATCAAAGATCAATTATATTTACAGTGCCTTGCGAAAGTATTCGGCCCCTTGAACTTTGCGACCTTTTGCCACATTTCAGGCTTCAAACATAAAGATATAAAACTGTATTGTTTTGTGAAGAATCAACAACAAGGGGACACAATCATGAAGTGGAACGACATTTATTGGATATTTGAACCTTTTTTAACAAATCAAAAACTGAAAAAATTGGGAGTGCAAAATTATTCAGCCCCCTTAAGTTAATACTTTGTAGCGCCACCTTTTGCTGCGATTACAGCTGTAAGTCGCTTGAGGGTATGTCTCTATCAGTTTTGCACATTGAGAGACTGAATTTTTTTCCCATTCCTTGCAAAACAGCTCAAGCTCAGTGAGGTTGGATGGAGAGCATTTGTGAACAGCAGTTTTCAGTTCTTTCCACAGATTCTCGATTGGATTCAGGTCTGACTTTGACTGGGCCATTCTAACACCTGGATATGTTTATTTTTGAACCATTCCATTGTAGATTTTGCTTTATGTTTTTGGATCATTGTCTTGTTGGAAGACAAATCTCCGTCCCAGTCTCAGGTCTTTGCAGACTCCATCAGGTTTTCTTCAGAAGGGAAGTTGAGGCTTTGTGCTCTGCTCTGTTGTCAGTCAAAGAGTGATTGAGAAATCTGCAAATTGTGCACAGATTTGTTTTTTTCATTGAAAGCATATGGCAGAGTTAGCTATTTTTTAAATCAATCTTCATCTTGAAGATTTTCTTCCTGAAGAAAAGCAGGCCCAAACCATGATGCTGCCACCACCATGTTTGACAGTGGGGATGGTGTGTTTAGGGTGATGAGCTGTGTTTGCTTTTACGCCAAACATAACGTTTTGCATTGTTGCCAAAAAAGTTCAATTTTGTTTCATCTGACCAGAGCACCTTCTTCTACATGTTTGGTGTGTCTCCCAGGTGGCTTGTGGCAAACTTTAAACGACTTTTTATGGATATCTTTAAGAAATGGCTTTCTTTGCCACTCTTCCATAAAGGCCAGATTTGTGCAATATACGACTGATTGTTGTCCTATGGACAGAGTCTCCCACCTCAGCTGTAGATCTCTGCAGTTCATCCAGAGTGATCATGGGCCTCTGGCTGCATCTCTGATCCGTCTTCTCCTTATGAGCTGAAAGTTTAGAGGGACGGCCAGGTCTTGGTAGGTTTGCAGTGGTCTGATACTCCTTCCATTTCAATATTATCGCTTGCACAGTGCTCCTGGGATGTTTAAAGCTTGGGAAATCTTTTTGTATCCAAATCCGGCTTTAAACTTCTTCACAACAGTATCTCGGACCTGCCTGGTGTGTTCCTTGTTCTTCATGATGCTCTCTGCGCTTTTAACGGACCTCTGAGACTATCACAGTGTAGGTGCATTTATACGGGAGACTTGATTACACACAGGTGGATTGTATTTATCATTATTAGTCATTTAGCTCAACATTGACTGTCTGAGATCCTCACTGAACTTCTGGAGAGTTTGCTGCACTGATTTGTAGTAAAGGGGCTGAAGACTTGCACGGCAATTTTTCAGTTTTTGATTTGTTAAAAAAGTTTGAAATATCCAATAAATGTCATTCCACTTCATGATTGTGTCCCACTTGTTGTTGATTCTTCACAAAAAAATACAGTTTTAAATATTTATGTTTGAAGCCTGAAATGTGGCAAAAGGTTGCAAAGTTCAAGGGGGCCGAATACTTTCGCAAGGCACTGTAGATTTTAGGGTAAGGTACTATACCATAATAACAAAATGGGTAATTTTTTATCTTAAATTATTTGAACATTTAAATAATTTAATCGTGTCATTATCCTTTGTAACAGATCAACCCCAAGCTGTCCTGAGTGTCTCTCCTCAGTGGCTGGACCCTGGAGACTCGGTTACTCTGAGCTGTTGGGTTAAAGAGTCATCTGCAAGCTGGAGGTTCTTCTGGTACCGAACTGTTCCCTACACAGCTGGGTTACTCTCCCTGTCAGATAGGTCCTACTCTGTAGAGCCTCTATCTGGCAATGGGACTAGTGAAGCCTCCTACACTCTGATCCCTACTGGTCCTAGTCACACAGGAGGATATGTGTGTAGAGCTGGAAGAGGAGACCCAGTTTATGACACACTCTACAGTGAACCTCAGTTTCTCTGGTCAGGAGGTAACTAACCGCATTGTAACTGCATTTAATCACACTTAAGTCCACCTCATGTGTATATATAACTATAATTTGACTCTGTCCCTCTTTGTTTCAGAGCCGCAACCTTCAGTGTCTCTCAAAATGAGACCTAACAGAACTCAACACTTTAC
>NC_060197.1:26313588-26438546 GCF_021184085.1 Oncorhynchus gorbuscha
TGAATACATGCGCTAACTGATTGTGCTAGAGAGACTTTTCGTGGTATTGACCCTCAGCAGGCCAAGTTTTTCAGCACTATTATTGCTTCGGGGTAGAAGCTGTTAAGGAGCCCTTTGGTCCTAGACTTCGCGCTCTGGTACCGCTCTCCTTGCGGGAGCAGAGAAGACAGTCTATGACTTGGATGACTGGAGTCTCTGACAATTTTATGGGCTTTACTCTGACACCGCCTATTATATAGGTCCTGGGTGGCAGGAAGCTTGGTCCCAGTGATGTACGCTCTGTAACACCTTCCTGTCAGATGCCGAGCAGTTGCCATACTAGGCGGTGATGTAACCGGTCAGGATGCTCTCGATGGTGCAGCTGTAGAACCTTTTGAGGTTCTGGGGACCCATGCCAAATCTTTTCAGTCTCCTGAGGAGGAAATGGTTCTGTTGTGCCTTCTTCACAACTGTCTTAGTGTGTTTGGACCATGATATTTCGTTGGTGATGTGGACACCAAGGAACTTGAAACTCTCAACCCGCTTCACTACAGCCCCTGTCAATGTGAATGGGGTCCTGTTCAGCTCGCCTTTGTCTGTAGTCCATGATCAGCTCCTTTGTCTTGCTCCCATCGAGGGAGAGGTTGTTGTTCTGGCACCACACTGCCAGTTCTCTGATCTCCTCCCTATAGGCTGTCTCATCGTTGTTGGTGATCAGGTCTACCACAGTTGTGTCGTCAGAAAACATAATGATGGTGTGGGAGTCGTGTTGGGGCACGCAGTCGTGGCCAAACAAGAAGTGCTTAAGTTGATTAACAAAAACTACACAAGTGAACTTAACTACATGACCAATTGCTAAAAAAAACAGCAAGCAATAAATAATGACAACAGCGATTACTTACAGTACTAACAAGATCCCCACCCTACATGATGACAAGACTACTGAGCTCCATAAGTATTGGGACAGTGGCCCCTTTTTGTACATTTTTTGGCTCTGCGCTCCAGCACTTTGGATTTGAAATGATGCAATGCTACCATGATCACGGATAGCCTTGAATGAATCGTGAATAACAATGAATGAGAGTTACAGACGCACTAATACCATTCCCCCAAGACATGCTAACCTTACAATAACAGGGGAGGGTAGCTTTTTTGTGGGGTATGATATTGATGCCTATAAAACTTTCTCACTCATCATAATTTATTCAGGATGATCCGTAATCAAGGTAGCATCCATATTAATGCAGTGTTTAGAAACATATTCTATACTCATTTCCAATAAAAGTGACAAATGCATCCAGCAAGTTTGTAGACTCACAAGCTTGATGTAATCATTGCGTGCTAGGACTACGGGAGCAAATACTAAACTTTTGACTACTTTAAATACATACGTGAATTTTTCCCAGTACATTTGGTCCCCTAAAATGGGGAGACAATGTACAAAAAGTACTGTACTTTCTAAACAGTTCACTCGATATGGATGAAAATACCCTCAAATTAAAGTTAAGTCTGCACGTCAGTCCATTGTATCATTTCAAATCACAAATGCTGGAGTAGAGCCAAAGCAACAACACAAATGTTCACTATCCGAATACTTTTGGAGCTCACTGAAGTTTGTCATTTAGCATAAACACTCAAGGAATAAAATGATATAAAACAGAGTTTATTTATAGAAGAAATACAGTTACATTGCACATTAGCATAGCACTTCAACCAGACACTGGCTCTCCGACAGGCGGATCAGGTCACAGACCTGTTGGACGTTGGTTCAAACATTTATTTTTAAAATGCCTGTGCTGTTGCAACATTCCATTGCTACTGTGACAAACTCTTCTGCAGGGTGATGCCAAGCATCAAGTTTGTTTGCAATCAATCATCTAACAATAACCCATGTAATGAAATTCATCTGTGACATTTGTGAAATATGCCCCTGGTGGTACAGTTCTAGCCACATTGTATCATTTTTTTGGTTTGTACCTGTTTTGTATCAGCCCAACTGAAGCCCATGTGATACAATAAAGACAAAGAATGGTCTTTTCATTTGCTTTAAAAAAAATGATTTCACCTTTATTTAACCAGTAAAGCTAGCTGAGAACAAGTTCTCATTTACAACTGCGACCTGGCCAAGATAAAGCAAAGCGACACAAACACAGAGTTACACATGGGATAATCAAGCGTATAGTCAATTACACAATAGAAAAGAAAAGTCTATATAGTGTGTGCAAATGGCGTGAGGTGGTAAAGCAATAAATAGGCCATAGTAGCGTAGTAAATACAATTTAGCAAATAAACACTGGAGTGATAGATGAGCAGATGATGATGTGCAAGTAGAAATATTGGTGTGCAAAAGAGCAGAAAGGTAAATAAAACCAATAAGGGGATGAGGTAGGTAGTTGGTTGGGCTATTTACAGATGGGCTATGTACAGCTACAGCGATCGGTCAGCTGCTCAGATAGCTGATGTTTAAAGTTAGTGAGGGAAACATAAGTCTCCAGCTTCAGCGATTTTTGCAATTCGTTCCAGTCATTGGCAGCAGAGAACTGGAAGGAAAGGAGGCCAAAGTAGGTGTTGGCTTTGGGGATGACCATTGAGATATACCTGCTGGAGCGCGTGCTACGGGTGGGTATTGTTATCGTGACCAGTGAGCTGAGATAAGCTGGAGCTTTACCTAGCATAGGCGTATAGATGACCTGGAGCCAGTGGGTCTGGCAACAAATATGTAGCGAGGGCCAGCCAACTAGAGCACACAGGTCGCAGTGGTGGGTGGTATAAAGGGCTTTGGTGACAAAACGGATGGCACTATGCAAACTGGATGCAGTCTGAGTAGAGTGATGGAAGCTATTTTGTAAAGGACATCGCCGAAGTCGAGGCAGCATGAGTGAACGAGGCTTTTTTGCGAATAGGAAGCCGATTCTATATTCAATATTGGATTGGAGATGTTTAATATGAGTCTGGAAGGAGAGTTTACAGTCTAGCCAGACTGTAGTTTGTAGTTGTCCAAATTTTGGTAGTTGTCCGAACTTGGTCTGAGAAGTAGTTGGTGAACCAGGCGAGGCAGTCATTTGAGAAACCAAGGATGTTGAGTCTGCTGATAAGAATGTGGTGATTGTGATTGACAGAGTCAAAATCATTGGCCAGATCGATGAAGACGGCTGCACAGTACTGTCTTTTATCAATGGCGGTTATGATATCGCTTAGTACCGTGAGCGTGGCTGAGGCGCACCTGTGACCGCCTCGGAAACCAGATTGCACAGCGGAGAAGGTATGGTGGGATTCGAAATGGTCAGTGATCTGTTTATTAACTTGGTTTTCGAAGACTTTAGAAAGGCAGGGCAGGATGGATATAGGTCTATAACAGTTTGGGTCTAGAGTGTCACCCCCTTTGAAGAGATGCTTGTTGAAGATAAAGGCAACGCAGAAATACTTTCACAACTGAAAGAATTATACACAGTAGTTTTTGTTCCACCTCCCTCTCCTTCCCTTCCAATCTCTCCCCCTCCTCCCTCACACACTGACAAAAACCAGGCGTGCAGAGTAAGCCAGATCTGCCAGGTAGAGCAGGAAGTTGAGAGCGGTGAGAACTGCAACCATCAACAGTGTTGGCTGCTGCCGGGTTTGGATGTGGCTGTAACTCTTGTCAAACTGGAACACGGGCCAGATGATGGTGGCGGTCAGGTACATGACAACAGCCAGCAGGCCATAGGCTGACAGGAAGCGTGCGAAGGGGAACGGGAGAAAGCCGGTACACTCCCCGACACACAGCACCACCACGGCTGCCGAGAGGATGAAACAGACACAGTAGACCGCCATGCACCACTTGAGCGCTGCGTGATGATCGTACGACACCGGGTCGCTGACCAGCATGAAGATGATGCAGGCCACGAAGGTCTGGCACACCTTGAGCAGGCCTGGAGACGTGGCCATGTAGCCCACCACCTCGCCCGGCTGCGCCCGCGTCAGGGTCACCTCCCACAGGTAGGCCACGGTGGCCAGGCAGGAGAAGACGGTGGAGGCGATGCGTCTGTCCCGGGCCTCCCCGTGGTTCTGCTGGCCCTTGAGGAAGTAGACAGGGAAGATGACAGAGGCGGAGAAGCAGAGCAGGGTGGCGTAGCAGGCCATGGTGATGGGAAAGTTTTTCCAGGAGACAGGGGCTCGGGCCTGGAGGCCAAAGTGCTCCACCAGCAGTACCAGCAGGGTCATGGAGAAGCTGAAGGCCCAACAGAACACACACCAGTCTGCTAACCCATGGGAGAGAGAGGCCTCACGGGCCACCACACTGAAGGCCACGCAGGAGAACAACTGTGCAGCCACACGTACCCACAGCAGCTGGGAGGTCGGCAGCACAATCAATGGCATGGTGGGAGGTGTTATACTGTCAAGTTATACAGGGGAGTGGGGAATATGTACTGTAATATAGCTGAACACCGTAATAGTTCTTGTTCTGGCCCTTCCTCAGATACAATTAACAGACTCTGAACTTGTCCTGTTCTCATCCAGGGTTCTGCAAGGAGATAAAGAAACAAAGCAAGATTTAGGGGCCAGGCAAATCACAGAACATCCCAATTTAGAATTACAGTATAACACAAAAGTGAGTACACCCTTCACATTTTTGTAAATATTTGAGTATATCTTTTCATGTGACAACACTGAAGAAATGACACTTTGCTACAATGTAAAGTAGTTAGTGTACAGCTTGTATAACAGTGTAAAGTTGCTGTCCCCTCAAAATAACTCAACACGCAGCCATTAATGCCTAAACCGCTGGCAACAAAAGTGAGTACACCCCTAAGTGAAAATGTCCAAGGATGTCCCTCCCTCCCCAGAGAGATGCCTGATTACATGCTCTCCTAGCTTAAGTACACACATTACATCAACATGGCTTGACTCGCAGTTCTAAGTTTAAATGCATGAGAGAATTGTATTCACTGTGACAATACGTGCTAACAAATTGAAAGAAATACGTATTTTTGTACGTATGGGAAATTTCAGGGACTTTTTATTTCAGGTCATGAAACATGGAACCAACACTTTACATGTAGTGATTATATTTTTATTCAGTATAATTTAAAGATCCATATTAAGTATTGGATCTTTAAAATACAGCTTTTTCATGATCCTGCAGTTTACCTATACAATGTCTGATGGTGAAGTACACAAAATATATAAATGAGCTCTCCACAATTAATTTCAATATTAAACTAATAAAAATAGTCAAGCTCCTGCAACCATGGAAAAGTAAATACCTGTCTATTTACGGAAAAAAAATGACACTGATTAACTCCTTAGTCATATCTTAGTTTACTTTACTTAACTTACTTATGACCTTAATGTTGTTATGGTCTAATGTTGTTATGGTCTAATGTTGTTATGGTCTAATGTTGTTATGGTCTAATGGTCTAATATTGTTATGGTCTAATGTTGTTATGTTCTAATGTTGTTATGGTCTAATGGTCTAATGTTGTTATGGTCTAATGGTCTAATGTTCTAATGGTCTAATGTTGTTATGTTCTAATGTTGTTATGTTCTAATGTTGTTATGTTCTAATGTTGTTATGGTCTAATGGTCTAATGTTGTTATGGTCTAATGTTGTTATGATCTAATGGTCTAATGGTCTAATGTTGTTATGGTCTAATGTTGTTATGTTCTAATGTTGTTATGTTCTAATGTTGTTATGGTCTAATGGTCTAATGTTGTTATGGTCTAATGGTCTAATGTTGTTATGGTCTAATGTTGTTATGATCTAATGGTCTAATGTTGTTATGGTCTAATGGTCTAATGTTGTTATGGTCTAATGGTCTAATGTTGTTATGGTCTAATGGTCTAATGTTGTTATGGTCTAATGTTGTTATGGTCTAATGGTCTAATGTTGTTATGGTCTAATGGTCTAATGTTGTTATGGTCTAATGTTGTTATGTTCTAATGTTGTTATGGTCTAATGGTCTAATGTTGTTATGGTCTAATGTTGTTATGATCTAATGGTCTAATGTTGTTATGGTCTAATGTTGTTATGGTCTAATGGTCTAATGGTGTTATGGTCTAATGGTCTAATGGTGTTATGGTCTAATGGTCTAATGTTGTTATGGTCTAATGTTGTTATGGTCTAATGTTGTTATGGTCTAATGTTGTTATGGTCTAATGTTGTTATGATCTAATGTTGTTATGGTCTAATGGTCTAATGTTGTTATGGTCTAATGGTCTAATGTTGTTATGATCTAATGTTGTTATGGTCTAATGTTGTTATGGTCTAATGTTGTTATGGTCTAATGTTGTTATGGTCTAATGTTGTTATGGTCTAATGGTCTAATGCTGTTATGATCTAATGGTCTAATGCTGTTATGATCTAATGTTGTTACGATCTAATGTTGTTATGATCTAATTGTCTAATGTTGTTATGGTCTAATGGTCTAATGTTGTTATGATCTAATGGTCTAATGTTGTTATGGTCTAATGTTGTTATGGTCTAATGTTGTTATGGTCTAATGGTCTAATGTTGTTATGATCTAATGTTGTTATGATCTAATGTTGTTATGATCTAATGGTCTAATGCTGTTATGGTCTAATGGTCTAATGTTGTTATGGTCTAATGTTGTTATGGTCTAATGGTCTAATGTTGTTATCGTAGAATGTATGCACACATGACTGTAAGTCGCTTTGGATAAAAGCGTCTGCTAAATGGCATATATTATTATTATTATTACCTTGCCTACCCCTGATGATTTGTATATCAAATCATATGAGCAAAAGATATTTTGTTTTATCTGGGATGCTAAACCAGACAAGCTAAAGCATGCCCATCTATAATGAATATAAACTGGGTGGGCTGAGATTAAATATAAAAGCTCTAAACCTCTAAAAGCTTTACTTATACAAATGTTTTACTTGAACCCAAAATGGTTCTCAAGTAGATTACTAAGAAAAACTCATCCCTTGTTTAATGTTTTGTGCAGATTGCCACGTCTCATTTTCGATTATTTGAAAATGAAACCTTGTTCAAAGTATCTCTTGTTGAACCAAGCATTGCAGAGCCTGGCATGTTGGGAGCTTTGGGCCGATAGGTTGCTGGTTCGGGTTCCCGATTTAACTTGGTGGGAGATCTGTCGACGTGCCCTTTGGCGGGGTGCTTCGACCCTGATTACTCCTGTGGGTTGCTCTGGATGGGAGTGTCTGCTAGATGACTGAATGTAACGTAAATGTTGAGCGGCTTCACTGCAGGTAGATTGTATGTTTTAATATTCAATACATTTTTAACAAAAACTAGAGTTTCTGTTAGACAAATTCAGGTAAGTCCCTCCCTGTTTAGTTTGCTTCCGTTTAAGAAACATTTTGCATCAGAATCGGCGGAATGAATACACCCCTAACCAGTGCAAAACCTTTCGCTATGGTGTAAAATGTTTTCGCTACGGTGTGCACAAATTCATTTGGTTCAACCCAGCTCTTTAGGGTTGTTAGGCCTACTAATTGATTACCCCCCCCCCCCCCTCCTCCTGGTCTCATGTTATACTCCTTCAGTAGGTTACACTTATCGGTAACACTTTATTTGGATAGTCAATCTGTAGATCCTCTACGGACTATATATGGTCTATCAGAAAGATTTCAACTAACTATCTACTAACCCTAACCTCAACACCAACCCTTATCAACAGATATTGTTGATGGTCATACTGTACTATCTGTAAACCATCTACAGATGGATTACCCGGACTATCCAAATAAAATGTGACCCACTTCTCCTCACACTAAGAAAGATATAGCAGTCAGAGAGAAAAAAAATATATTCTAGCTGTGACTTGTACTAGGCTAGGGAGTATGCACACAGTAATGAGGAAATTAAAAAAACAGTGAATTCAGACTGAATTGAGAAGGCATTTCCTCCTTGACGTCGTCGCTCTCTATTGGCATTGGCATCATCCCTTTTCATTGGGCCAAAGCTAAGATCCTAAGACTTCGAGACACGCCTGCAACCCAAATGGTACCCTATTCCCTACACAGTGCACTACGTTTGACCAGAGCCCTATGGACGTGGCCTTTGACTCATATGTAATATACTCATGAACTGAATGCAAGGTACACTGATACTTCATTGACTTCCTCTTCAGTGTGTCAAGCTCTAAACCTGGCTTCTTTAAGGCTTTGTTGCTTTAAGTACTTCTTTACTGAGTCTATTAGTCAGAGGAGAGCTTTAAAAGAGCCTCCCTTCCTCTCTGGCCGCAGAAGAAAAACAGGAAGCTGAACTAATGTCTCCATCTCACATCTACAGGGGCCCAGAAACTACTAGCCTACTGTACCGTAGACCTAGTCCACATGGAAATGACAAGTTTGTGATATAAAAACTGGGTTACACAAACCTTGGGCTTGTTTACTGGACCCAGATTAGACCAAAGCTACTCCTAGACGAGTCCAGAACTAGGATGAATCTGTGTCTGGGAAGCTGACCCACATTGTCATTACCATATTCCATTTCTCTTTTAGATGGTGTCCGAGTTACTCGCATCTGGAGGCTGGGGAACAAAACTAAACTGAGGTGAAATGGGGGTTAGGAGGATGTGATGGGTGCAGTTATGGTATGTGCCCAAGCTTCCCTCTCTCTCTCTCTCTCTTGAAGAGGAAGTATTGCAATATTCTTAGCAGGAGAGTGCTGGTTTTATTGTTTATTTTCATGCCAGTGAGAAATTCCCTATGAATGTTTTATTTAGAATTTAAATTATTCTAATATTGGCAGGATGTTCAAACTGAAACACATGGGGGAAAAAAGTTCATCAAAGCATGACCAGACTTGTTGATGGTATTTCCGACACATACGGATCATCAATGATGAGTGAGTGAGTGAGTGCACAAGCATAAGGGCTGTGGCCGACGCGACGCACTGCACATAAGTCGATTAATGCTATGGTATCTGAGGCATTCTCATTGGACTAAAAATAGAAAGTAACGGTATTTTCTGTACCTTCTTTCTCATCTAGACTTCACTGAAATAGAAATAGCATTTTAAAGAAGAACGGTTATTCTTACCTCTGATCTCGCATGGTCTTCTTCCTTCCTGTTACCGTTTTGGAGCCGGGGCGCGCACTTTTACGCTCGCGACCACTTCGTCTACAGGTAACTGCCAAAATAATGGAAACACTTGAGTAAATTAGGGATACAACCAGTGGTGGAAAAAGTACCCAATTGTCATACTTGAGTAAACGTAAAGATACCTTAATAGAAAATGACTCAAGTAAAGTCACCCAGGAAACTCCTACTGGAGTAAAAGTAAAAAAGCATTTGGTTTTAAATATACTTAAGTACCAAAAGTAAATGTAATTGCTAAAATATACTTAAGTATCAAAAGTAAAAGTATAAATAATTTCTAATTCCTTATATTAAGCAAACCAGACGGCACAATTTTCTTGTTTAAAAAAAATATACGGATAGCCAGGGGCATAATTTACAAACAACACATGTGTTTAATGAGTCCGCCAGATCAGATGCAGTAGGGATGACCAGGGACGTGTGAATTATACAATTTTCCTGTCCTGCCAAACATTCAAAATGTAATGAGGACTTTTGGGTGTCAGGGAAAATGTATGAAGTAAAAAGTACATTCTTTTTTTCAGGAATGTATTATAGGTAAAAGTAAAAGTCATGAAAAATATAAATAGTAAAGTGGGGTACAGATACCCCAAAAACGACTTTAAAGTATTTTTACTGAAGTACTTTACACCACTGGATACAATGCATATTGAACGCAAGTGCTTCCACACAAGTGTGTGGTTCCTCATTTAAATAATAATTTTATATCCCATTATGCTTAAGGTCATCTATAGAATGCTGGGAAGGACATTATTTGGACTACCATGGCTATGCCCCCATGGAAAGATAATGCCTCCATCCACAGGACATGAGTTGTCACTGAATGGTTTGATATGCAGGAAAATGATGTAAACCATATGACATGGCTTTGTCCGTCACCAGATCTCAACCCAATTGAACACTCATGGGAGATTCTGGAGTGGTGATTGAGACAGCATTTTCTACCACCATCAACAAAACACCAAATTATAGAATTTCACGTGGAAGAATGGTGTCACATCCTTGCAATAGAGTTCCAGACACTTGTAGAATATATGCTAAGGTGCATTGAAGCTGTTCTGGCTCGTGGTGGCCCAATGCCTCATTGTGACACTTTATGTGGATGTTTCCTTTATTTTGGCAGTTACCAGCAGCTCAGAGAAGAACTGGGCAAATTCGATTATGCTGAACCGCGGGGCAACGGTCTATGGCTGGCGCCCTTCTCAAATCGAACAGTCAGCATGGTGCATCGTCCACGAAAATACATCTCTTTCCCATAATATATATATATACAGTATATACACACACACGTATATATTTGAATTTTCAAAATAGTTTTTATTGGGAAGGCAAATCATGCGTTTTTATCAAACACAATCACTTTTGCATGTGAAAACACAGAAAATCATACTCATTCTCCACGTGCTTAATTATGTCACTTTTGTTTGGAGCTGATTTCATCATGGGCTTTAAACGGGGCACCTGGCTCACGCCCGGGTGGCAGCCCGGTTCCTAAACGAAGGCAATCAACATTCACTGTGTGCAAAACACGCCCATCCAGGCGCCCGGGACAGATTAATCGAATCCCCTCACTTTCTCACAAACTCCATGCCAAATTTGGTCATATGTCTCATTTATTGTAGGTCATGCCTGGAACTGGAATTGGGGGCTTAACCAGGGGCACATTCAGTAGGACAATGTTTTGGAACTGTTATAAATAATGTTAGGCTATCTATAACAAATGTGCTTCTTGGACATGGAGGACAAGAAATCATGTTGGCTCTACTGATGGCATTTCCTATCTGCAACGTTCGACAACGTTTGGCTAATGATCTTGGCCCAGATGTGTGTGGATAATTGGTGGAAGCTGTTTGAAGGTATGGGGAGGCATCGTCTGCTGAAACAGTTTCCATCAGATCCAATAGTTGCTAAAATTAGTCTACACTAAAGCCAAAACTATCACCATCTACTGGCAGTGGTTAATCCCTACCACAGACATTTTACATTTCTTTCCTAGATTCCTTTTCTCATTTCCTAGTTGCCTTTCCTTCCCTCTCTACTGGCCATGGTTAATCCCTACCATATTCATGTGAATGCCTCCTTTTCTTTCCTATATTCCTTTCCTTGCCTTTCCTCCTTGCCTAGCTCCATTTATTTTCCTCCTTTCCTCACCCCCACCCCCATTTCTTCATTATTATTGTTTATTAAGATAACCTATATTAAATACAACACCAGCATGATTTTGTTTAATTTGAATGAGTTAGGAAAATGTTGTTTTGAAGCTAATTTCATGCAATTCTATGTAGTTTACAAGTCTCATGACATCTTAGGTAGGCTATTTAATGATGATGATAATAAGGAAAATAAAGTCTTGACCCAATATCCCCCCCAAAAATGGTGATGCATGCCAGCAAAGCCACAACACTAAACAATACATTAATTGCACTATAACGGTGACAAGCGGTGCCCACAAACTGTTGGGGCAACTTTATGTAGGCCCTAACAGCAGAGCTTTCTTTTCAGCACCATGGAGTGAATCCTTACCACCACTACACCTGGCTATCAAGCGGAGCCTTGTCTGGCAGCGAAACAGATCATTCAGCCTCATTTCCTGCCTTTTAAAAAATGGTTGACTTCCTTAAACAAATCTGGTTTCTACTGACAATTGAGATGGACAAACTGTGGCAGAAGGGAACGATGAGCGAATAAGAGGCGATCCGTAATTTCGATTAAGACAATGAGCGAGCAAAGACGGACGTAGTCACTATAACTATTTACTCAGCACTTTTGAAATGTACAGTGACAAAATTCAGAACATGGGCCATTCTTACAGTATTCTACCCATACACCAAGTCAGAACTGTAGGATAAATAAAGGGATCAGATAAGCAGACAATGACATTTCTCTAAAACAGGCTATATGCTTCATGTACACCACCAAGTCGGAACAATAGGCTAAGTTATGAAGGGGGAAGGGACCAAATTATTAGGGTGAGGCACATGGGCTACGAACAGCTTACTACACACACATACACTTAGTATTACTTTCTTAGCTACAGTATACATATCTCCCTGGTGTGTTAAATAATGTATGCAGCAGCATACAATACATTTTTGGACTCACCTTGTTGTGCTGAGCTCACTTGAACAGGAAGGTGGCATGGTGGTCCTTCTTGTGGGCACATTTTGTCAAACTTTGTCACCTTTTACTGGATTTATGGTGCTGTCAAAACAAGTGGGAACTCTGAAAAAAACAAAGTCAAATCATGACATCAGTGATGTTCAGGTCGGTGCTCTGGAAAGAAGCCCGAGGTCCCAACTTGGAATTCCGAGTTGGATGACCGTTCAAAACGTATTTTCCCGGTCGGTGCTAATATTTTTCAGTTTCCAGTTGTCTTGAACTCACTGAAGTCTGAGATTTCCCAGTTCTGAGTTTCCAGTTTTGAATGCGGCAGAAGTCATGCTGGATTGACAGCATGGCCAATGTATTCAACCTTTTCTGGCCCTTGGTGTTGCATGTGAATGTTTATCCTTTTAAGCTTGGAAAAGAGACCCTTAAACCCAGACTTAGATCACACACTCTCTCCACTGAATAGCAGGCTAGTGATTGCTTTGCAACGCTTGCAGTTAGCCACTGATTCCTTCCAAATCCTTCATTGTTGAATTGGCATTTTACAATTTGTTGTCTAATGTTTATGTCCAATGGCAGATGAGCACTGATATGTTTTATCTATACTTTCTCTTCATATGACAAGGATTGAAATGGATTTGTCAGTAGATTGTTGACTAGATTCATGATGATGACTGCTTGTCTAGCTTGCTAACTAAGATTTTGAAAGTATGATGTTGACATGATCAGTCCATTTAAAGTTACGGTAGATTCAGTGCCTTCGAAAAGTATTCAGACCCCTTGACTTTTTCCAAATATTCTTAGGTCACAGCCTTATTCTAAATAGTTTTTTTCCCCCTCATCAATCTACACACAACACCATATAATGACAAAGCAAAAACAGGTTAAGAATTTTTGCTAATTTATATATTTTTAAAAATGGCGATATCACATTTACAAAAGTATTCAGACTCTTTACTCAGTACTTTGTTGAAGCACCTTTGGCAGCGATTACAGACTTGAGTCGTCTTGTGTATGACGCTACAAGCTTGGCACACATGTATTTGGGGAGTTTCTCCCATTCTTCTCTGCAGATCCTCTCAAGCTCTGTCAGGTTGGATGGGGAGTGGGCTTGGGAGAGATGAAGGTTGAAAGTCATGCGATACACAACCCAACCAAGCCGCACTGCTTCGTAACACAGCGCGCATCCAACCCAGAAGCCAGCCGCACCAATGTGTCGGAGGAAACACTATGCACCTGGCGCCCGGCCCGCCACAGGAGTCGCTGGTGCGAGATGAGACAAGGATATCCCTACCGGCCAAACCCTCCCTAACCCAGACGACGCGAGGCCAATTGTGCGTCGCCCCACGGACCTCCCAATCGCGGCCGGTTGCGACAGAGCCTGGGCGCGAACTCAGAGTCTCTGGTGGCACATTAAGATATATTTACTTTTGCTGAAGTATGAATTGAGTATTGGGTACTTTTTCCACCACAGCCGATAGCAGCACTTGGTTTTTTGAGCTCTCCCTGTAAATTTTGCGGTGATGTAGTGTCCCAATGACTGACAGAACACTGAGCGAATCACGGTACAACTAGATAATATTACCAACACCTACTCTCTGTTTTTTCGCTGGCTTCCCCAGCACCCTAGAAAGCACTGAGCTAGGCTGAAACACCTGCCTTACTCAAGAAAGCAAAAAAGTGACCATATTTTTATCCGGCTTAATTTACTCAACTTCTTTTAAAAACTAATATGTGACACGTATTAATTCCAAAGTAATATACACAAAAACATGAAGGTTCGCCACTGAACTAATTATACATATTCTATTCATGCAGATGCTGGAATACCTACATGCAGGAACGCCCCTAATTGCTCGCCACAATCACACACAATTGGTAATTCTGGGGGTTTGTGTATGGACTGCTGCAATACTGGAATCCGACCAGTTGGTGGCGTCTCTTTTGTTTGTCTTGCTCTTTGGAAATGGTGTGATTTCCATACACAACCACCACTTTATGGGAGAGGAGGACTTGCTACTGGATTTAGGTGGGTGGAAAACAACATAATATGGATCATCGGCCTGAAGGCTACAGCTAAATACATGAACATATTCATGCAATCAGAAATGTGGATTAATCGAGGAATGCGAGGGAGTATGGGACAATGGAATCTCACCCTATGGAATTTAGCAGTTTGATCACATGAAGCGAGTTGTTTGGGAAGGAGACGTCGCCTGCATCTACCTATAAAGCTAAGCCGAATCGAATGGACTGTATTTTGAGAGCAAGACATCCAAGTTGATTGTACAAGTAATAGGATACTGGATATATCTTTACATTCCAGAGGGGTAACTGGCCTGTCTGCATTTTAGATGCTAGCTAGCCAATGCATTTGAGTGGCAGGCTAGTTTAGCTAGTTCTCCATTGCTGCTCGCCATTGCTCCCTGTCGCGTCGGCGTCAGAGCCGATGACAACGCTCTTGTGTCTAAATCACAGTTTTCACGTGATGTCGCGGATGGCTTTTGGCCTCTATCAGAATTAGCTTGTTAGTAGCCTGCCAGCCATTATTTGCTTATCACAAAATATTCTCTACAACAGCGAGTGTTGCAGAAAGAGACTCCATGTTGGCAAAAGCAAGTGTTTAATTTGCATCAAAACAATATTTAGTTAGCTATATAGCAATAATAGCCATCGTTATGGCTAACGTTAACTAGTTAGCAAGCTAGCCAACTTGATGTAAAGGGCAAGCTAGCGCGCTGTTAGCTGGGTAGGTTCTTAACGTTATGTAATGCTGGATATCAATAACATCAGCCAACTAGTCGCTTGTCGTGGATATAATTGTTCTTTCAATTTTGGGAAAGTTTATCGGGAACATTTACTTGCAACGTTCACTGACCAGTCAACGTTAGCTAGCTTGTTAGGGAGCAAGCCCTTACATCGTAGTTCGCTTTGCATTACTAGATATTGTAGCATTAAACAGGCTCCAGTGGACAGTCCAGTCAGGTCAGAAGGCATCCTGTTTACAGCGGATATCCACCTCTTAGTCAATTTAGGAACACTTAGGTAATCATGCTGCACCAATGCATGCCATTCGAAGATACTTTTTGTGCATTTTAAATGTTGCACGAACTCCCATTATAGAACAGTTCACAGCACCACATCGAACATTGGCCAAGTTTAACACAAGATAAAGGGACGTCTAGTCGAACATCATCACGTGCACGGAGATCATGTACTGTTCTTCCAAGAGCCACACCAGTAAACTAGCCTCGAGGACTAAATTTAGCTCGCAAGGGATGGAAACCAATTTACTGAGCATAATGCGAGTACAGTTGTCTACCTGACTTTACTTGGATTGGAAGTATCAACATAATAAGCTGGAGGGAATCTTTATATATATCCATATTACTTAGATTTTAATGAGTTTAAGCTAATGTTGGAATACTAGTGGAAATGCATATGCATTGTAATTAATTCGAATGTTTATTAGCTATTATCTCAGAAAACAAATACAATAGGACAGGAGCTGTTGACAAACAGGCATCACTAAGACATTTGATGACAACGTTATTGTGCAAGCTATCACTTCCGGGTAGGACTGGAAACACAACAAGCCTTTAAGAAAATATACTCTTTACTTTTGTATTGATTTGCTTGTTGCTGGTATTGCTATGTAGTTACACTTTGTTTTAAGACTAAATGAAAATAACACTGTAGATATTGCACAGTCAGTGGTGCCTGAATTTCATGTATTTTGCTTTGAGATAGCACACAATTTAAAGTCCCCCACCAGCTATTTATTTTTTACTTTTCCTGTCACGCTAGATTGTTCTAACACTGTTTCAATTCGCCCGGAGCGCTGTTTCAACGGTCTACTGTAAGATACTTGAAGATTGCCTATGACAAAATTAGGAATATGCACCAAGTGCTCTCTGAAAGGAATAAGCTCCCCACTAGCTGACGTGAGGAGTTGTAACTTTTGGACATAACTGGCAGGCAGCAGCAGCACTGTGGAACTCTGTACAAAGAAACTTGAAGAAAAAAGGAGATGGTCACCCTGCTGTGACATCATTGGACTCACGGACACGCTCGAGCCGTCTGCAGCCATGAGTCTCCGCCCCCCCACCTCAACACTGGACAGGTAGGACTGACTGCTGATGATGGTGCTACTGACAGATGGGTCAATCTGTTTTATTTCCTTGTTTTCTCTGGTCCTCTCTCCTTGTCTCTTTCTCAAAACGCAATTGGATGAGAAGATCAGAGGGGAGGGAGCTCCAATGCGCTTTGAGAAGGAGACGAGTGGGGAGGATGTAAGTAATCAAGGAAGTACAGTGTCAAGAAAAGTATGTGAACCCTTGCATAAATTGGTCATCAAATTTGATCTGATCTTCATTGAAGTCACAACAATAGACAAACAGTGCGCTTACAAAAATTTGTGTGTTATTAGTTTATTTTTCTTGTCTATATTGAAGACATAATTTAAACATTCACAGTGTAGGTTGGAAAAAGTATGTGAAGCCTAATGACTTCTCCAAAAGTTAATTGGAGTCAGGAGTCAGTTAACCTAGAGTCCAATCAATGCGAAGAGATTGGAGATGTTGGTTAGAGCTGCCTTGCCCTGTAAACACTCACAAAATGAGAGTTGGCTATTCACAAGAAGCATTGCCTGATGTGAACCATGCCTCGAACAAAAGTGATCTCAGTAGACCTAAGATTAAGATTTGTTGACTTGCATGAAGCTGGAAAGGGTTACAAAAGTATCTCTAAAAGCCTTGATGTTCATCAGTCCACGGTAAGACAAATTGCCAACAAATGGAGAAAGTTCAGCAGTGTTGCTACTCTCCCTAGGAGTGGCCGTCCTGCAAAGATGACTGCAAGAGCACAGCGCAGAATGCCCAATGAGGTTAAGAAGAATCCTGGAGTGTCAGCTGACACTAAAGACTTACAGAAATCTCTGGAACATGCTACCATCTCTGACAAGTCTACGATACGTAAAACACTAAACAACAATGGTGTTTGTGGGAGGACACCACAGTAGAAGTCACTGCACTCCAGTCACTGCTGCACGTCTGAAGTTTGCAAAAAGAGCACCTGGATGTTCCACAGCGCTACTGGCAAATTATTCTGTGGACAGATGGAACTACAGATGAGTTGTTTTGGAAGGAACACACAAAACTATGCGCAGAGAAAAAAAGGCACAGCACACCAACATCAAAACCTCATCCCAACTGTAAAGTATGGTGAAGGGAGCATCATGGAGGGCCTGGACAGCCTGCTATCATCGACGGAAAAATGAACTCCGAAGTTTATCAAGACATTTGCAGGAGAATGTTAGCCTATCTGTCTGCCAATTGAAGCTCAACAGAAGCTGGGTGATGCAACAGACAACGACCCAAAACACAGAAGTAAATCAACAACAGAATGGCTTCAACCCAATTTGAGATGCTATGGTATGACTTCAAGACAGCAGTTCACATGAGACTTCCCAAGAATATTGCATAACTGAAACAGTTTTGTAAAGAGGAATGGTCCAAAAATCCTCCTGACTGTTGGGCGGGTCTGATCTGCAACTATTGCTGCCAAAGGAGGGTCAACCAGTTTTTAAATCCAAGGGTGCACATACTTTTCCCACCTTCCACTGTGAATGTTTACACGGTGTGTTCAATCAAGACATGAAAATGTATTATTAGTTTGTCTATTGTTGTGACCTAGATGAAGATCCAGTCAAAGTTTATGACCAATTTGTTCACATACTTATTCTTGCCACTGTACAATTGATTCTCCTGATGTCTTCTTGCTAGACATGCAGTCAGTGACTATTATGTTCAAAGATCTATCTACTAGCTTTAGCCTATTGCTTCTACCAGGCCGCATTACCGCATGTTGGATGTTGTACTAAGTTGTGATCCCCTGAGTGTACCTTTCCGTACAGGGCTATTCTGAACTGTGAAGGAGCTGTAATCACATTTGATTCACTGGTTACATTTGATGTGGTATCCTTTATGACTCACTGTCCTATTGTATTTGTATACTGTATGTGTTTGCATGCATGTCTCTGTCTGTTCATGTGTACCTCTCTTTTTTCCCTTTTCCTCCTTTCACTTTTGCTATCTCTGTGTCCACTTCCTGTGTCATGTGACAGTGGGGCAGCCATTAAGAAACACTCTCATCTGCCCAGGTAGGCTGGCTGTCTAATAAGAGCCCCTTGTTGGTGGTTAATGTAGATCTGCAGTTGGAACGCTGCTAATCTCGTCCACCTGCCGGCTCTCTCGCTGTCTAACCGTCTGGTTTCACAGCGCCTCAGAATGGAACTTGAATGAAAGCCTATGGCTGAGCTCTCAGTCCAACATCTAGCATAACCCTTAGATCAGGGTTCCCCCAACAAGTGACCCGTGTGCCGAATTTGGCCCGCGGGTGATTTTTATTTGGCCCATAAGATTTCTGAGTAAAAGAAAACTAACTATTTTACAATTGTTGGACCTAATAGACTGTGTTAATAAAAAGAGAAGAAAAAAACAGCAAATCATCTCCAAGTGATTTTAATTTTGGAAATCTGTTCCAAAGTATTCCAACACATAATAGAAATATATGTGATCGTATACAAATATAATCAAGGTTTGAAATTATTGTTTTAGTCAAATATTATATCTGTTTTGGCTTCTTGCGGTCAATTTGCAGCCTACAAATTATTTGTCATCATGTTTTGCCCCCCTGACCACCCACTTAAGTACAAAATTGGCCCTTCGCTGAATCTAGTTGATGATCCCTGCCTTCGATGAACCTTCCCTCTACATTGTGGACATCAGAGCACGAGCAGCGCAAGTGATTTAAACAAAGAATTGAGTTCGTAAAAGTCCCGTCTAATACAACTTTAGCAAGCTCGCTTCCGATTTTTCTTTTTTACCCACACCACTTTCAAGTTCCACTTTGAAGCACAGATTTACCAGCCTGGGGAGGAGGTTCAGAACGCTGCTACAGCAGGCTTCCTTTGTTGGTGTCATCAAACTTTACGTACTCTTTAACTCTCCTTGTTTTTCTGTCAGTGCTTGTCTACTTTGTACTCTCCTACTTTTATTCTTAAACACCTTTCCTTTTCTCTCTTGGTCCCTTCTTCTCTGGCTTCTCGCTTTCAGCCCTTTTGCTGCTTGGTGAGTTTTCTGCTCAGTTTATACTTGAGCTGTAAGAAATGCTGAAAGGCAAACTAAGCACAGATTCCAGCTCGCCCACGTTCCACAGCCCCCCCCCCCCCCCCACAGGATCTCTCCTCCTACCTCTGGCACTCTCTCCATCTAACTACCCCTGGTCTCCTCTGCGTGAATCTCTGGCTCTTTCACAGTACATTTTTCCTCAATACCTCACATCCTCTCTCTTCGCTTCCTTTTCAAAATGCGTTGGAGAAGGTCTGAGCGACACAGGATTTTGGACCTTCTCCAAAACGCTTGAGAAGGAGTCAAGGAGATGGGATCCAGGGAAAGGCAACTTGAGATGCAGCCGCTGTGTCCCATACACTCCTCTTTACTCTCTCCTCGTTCCTTCTTCACCACCTGCCAGAATTCCTCCCTCCCTCTCCTTCTCCCCAGCCATCCCAGTGTGATCCTGATTGATTAATCTTTCCACAGTGTAGCACCCTATTTGTGTCTCACGTTTCTCTTGTCCTGCCTTTCCCTCCAGGCTCAGCAGCCTGACGATAGGAGACTCGGAGCGCAAGACCTCCAGCGGCCAGCAGAGGGAGCCTCTGGCCGACTTCCCCACTGAGAGCACAGGTACATGGGTTTTATAGCACAGATAGATCTTCCCCTCCCTCCTTCACTCCATCTCACCTCCCTCCTCTCTCAGGTCAAGGTCTGGTTCAGAGATGTGTGGTTGTACAGAAGGACCAGCTAGGGTTCGGCTTCACTGTGTGTGGCGAGAGGATCAAGCTGGTGCAGAATGTTCGACCAGGTCAGAACCGTCTAGAACCAACACGTACATTTCTACACGTCTTCTCTAATGCTTCCTGGACAATCTGTCATATGTCACTCACATCTCTCCATGCAGGTGGCGCAGCGGTCAAGGCAGGGGTCCACGAGGGAGACAGAATCATAAAGGTTACTCCTCGTTTCAAACTTTTACCGCGGAGTGAGTGCTCCTCTCTCTTTCTTATCTTCTCTCCATCCCTCCATCTCTCTCTCTCAGGTCAATGGCTCGCTGGTGTCGTCCATGTCTCATCAGGAAGTGGTGAAGCTCATCAAGTGTGAGTGTCACTGGTCACTATAACGTTGGTGGCGGCGCCTCTGCTTAGGATGCCTTCATTTGTGAATTGTGTTCAGGAGTAGTAATATGTCTTGTCACTTCCTGTCTTCTCTCTGTTGCACTTTCATGCTCTATCGCTCTCGTGTACTCTTTCCTTCCAGCTGGGACATATGTTGCTCTGACTCTTCAAGGACCGCCCCCTTCAGCAGCTGCCCTCCCCACTGACCTCTTACCTAATCAGCGGACGTCACTGGGAGGAGAAGCCCCGCCTCCTCCACCTCCACCCCTCTCCCCCGGACTGACCAGCAACCCCTCCCAAAGGATCACCAAACCACTGCAGGTGAGTTCCCTCACCATACCTTAACCGTCACCATAATACTTAGACACTGGCTGGTAGGCTAAACCTGACGATTTCTGTGACCGTATGATCAAGCGATGTTGCGTAACATGGGTCAAACGACAATGAGTTGAATAACACCGCATTTTCTCTCTTCCTCCTCTGTAATTTTGTGTGTGTGTTAGAACCTAGATGTACAGAAACACGCCACTCAGATCCTCAGGAACATGCTGGAACAGGGAGAGGCTGAGCTTCAGGTAACGGCTACGTACAGGGTTGCGAAATTCCGGTAACTTTCCGGTAACTTTCCCCAAATTTCCGGGTTTTCCAGAAATCTTGGTTGGAAGATTCCCGGAATCAGTAGGTAATAAGCAGGATCCGGAATCCTTTGGGGAAATGTTGCTACTCCAAACAGTCAAACACACTTAGAATGGATACTTTTCGGTCATCTGGAATATAGACATATCTGTTCTATATATTGCATTTCTATCTCAAAATGTTTTGCCCCACTGGATATGTAATGGAAAGGACACACTGCTTATGAAAGTAGCCCTTTATTCAGACCAATAATCATTGGGGGGGGGGGTCTCATCACTGACCAATCAGTGCCTCTGATAAAGTCACTTTGGCCAATCCCGCAGGACTTGATGGAGGAACTGTTACTGAACCCCTCCCCATCCCTGGAGGAGCGAATCGAAAGTGCCAAGCGGCGGGCCCAACAAGTCAGGGTTAAAATCCAGCAAGATCTGGTGAGATACCTGTGTGGATGACAACAGACTCTTAACACCAGTCCTCTAAACTTGTCAGTACCTAATAATACCTATCTATTACGTGTTCATTACCGCAGTTTAACATCTTTGTTGTTTCTCTGTCTCTCAAGGATGGAACTCGATTGGAATCTGTGACCAGCTATGTCGTAGCAGGAGAAGGTTTCTATGGGATTTTGTTTGTCCATAATTCTTGTGGGTTTTTTTTTGTGTGAGGAAAATTGATGCACTGTCTTGATGTTTCTGCAGGTCGGTTGTCAGGGGATTCAAGTGAAGGAGACTTTGAGGTAAGTAATGTAGGTGCTCTTCCTTTTCTTTATGACTGATTTAGCGAGAGAGAATCCCAGAGAGAGAGAAAGTGAATGAGGAAGAGAGATATGGTCCTTTTCACTCCTCCTCCCTCAGGCCTGTGAGAGCCCCCACTCCTCCCCCTCCACCTCCACCTTCAGGACCCCCCCTCTACCGGAGACAGGGCTCTGACACACACACATTCTCCGACTCGGTGAGACCAAGCAACACGCGTTGCGCGCACACACCGATTCCGTGAGAACACACACACTTGCATATACCTGTAGTCTACCCTTTGGTGAGGTGAACAATGTCTCCTACACACAAAAACACATGCCAGTTCTATTTGCCTCGTATCATCATGATGTGTCTCTTGTCAGGCTGGGAAGGCTCAGATCATTGGCCCAGAGGAAGAGGAGGAAGAGGACGACAGCTATCCGCTCAATGAGGTGAGATGGTCCTCATCAGAAAACATCACTCACCTCATCTAACTACCCTGCGTCTCACGTAGCTATGTTTAACTGTGTTAATCTCCTTCTCTCCCCCCCCCCCCCCCAGATGGACGGCCCATTTCAGGACATAGAACTTCTCAAGTCGCGACCGGCCCACATGACCGTGTTCATGAGATACCTCTTCAGCCAGCTACTGGATCCCAACCCGCTGGTCAGTGCTTTGATCTTGAATACTGTTATTTACTGTAGTTTGATATCTTTTACATGGGAATTAATCTAGTGTGTGTGTGTCTTTACAACAGCTGTTCTACCTGTCGGTGGAGGTCTACCTGGGCTCTAGCCCTAAAGACGCCCGTGCCCTCGCCCCACAGATCTGCTCCCACTTCCTGGACGCTGATGCTGTATGTCTCTCATTGGTTCAATTAATGAATCACATTCAGTTAGACCAGGGCCTGTAGGTATCAAGCATCTCAAAGTGGTAGTGCTAATTTAGGATCAGTTTGGACTTTTGGATCATAATGAATTTAATGCCATGGATCGGGGGGGGCTGATCCTTGTTCCGCCATGCTACTCACTCAGCCCATCGATTCATCTTGAGAGATTGTAAAGAAAGCTTGAACTCGTCTATGTAATGGCTCCTTAAATGTTTGTTTTCTTCTTTTGCAGCCGTTGAAAATCAGAGTACGAGAAGAATACCTGTCCGATATAGGTAAGTTACTCTCAACATAGGTCAACAGTTGTTACACTGTTTGGGCATTCATAGCAATCTGTGCTATGAATGCACTGTGTTGTGTTAGTCTTACTGTCTGGTGTTGTTGCCCTGTCCCAGAGAGTCGACTCCATGCCCAGGAGGACATCAGGGGACCTCTTTCTGAGCTCCAACAGCAGGTGCTGCCTGACATTCAGGACCAAATACAGGATTACAGGTACTGCCTAGTTGAGTAGTGTGTGTGTGTGTATATGAAACCGTAGGTGTGCCTTGAGGCTTGTGGTAAAATGCAGAAAATGGCTGTGTTTGTATTGCGTGTGTGTTGTGTTTGTGTAACCTATGTTGTGTGTGCAGGAGTAAGCAGATGATGGGTCTGGGTTCTCTGTTTGGAGAGGGAGACCTGCAGCAGCTGGATGGAGACCCAGCCAAGGAGAGGCTAGTGGTGGACAGACAGGTCACTGCTCTCTGGGAAATACTGTGAGTTGGAACGTCTTCCGATTTTTATATGATACGTAAAGTATATCTTATAAGGGCCAGGTACTGTGAGTTGGAGTTTGAAGTACTGGATATTCAGTATATACATACAGTGTGGTCTGACGTTATTGCCACCCTTGATACAGATGAGCAAAAATGACTTTGTAAAAGAAGTCGGCTACTATTGTCTGCTCAAAAGGAGGTTATTTTCTGCTCGCGCGTTCTCATTTCAACGCCAAACCCACCGCTGATGTGAGTGGCCAAACAGCTCTATTTTCATGTCATCCGACACTTGTAAGTGGTCTTGGATTGGAACCAGTGCTTTGGTCAGATGACATGAAAATGAAGCTCTTTGGCCACGCACACCAGCAATGGGTTCGGCGTTGAAATGAGAACACGCGAGCAGAAAATAACCTTGCGTCTACTGTAAAAAAAATGGTGGTGGATCTTGGTTTGACCTGTGGTTTGAATTGAGGAGGGCTGTCCATAAGCGCAGACGAAGGATATCAAAGATCTGGAAGGTTTCTCTATGAAGGAATGGTGTAAGATCCCTCTCATTGTGTTCTCCAGCTCATAAATCATTTTCTAAAAAGTCTGTGTCCTTGCACGGGGGAGGTATGAAACGTATTGAAAACAGGGATGTCAATCATTTTAGACCCCACTGTATATTAAGTGTATGTCAGGACCACAAGCTTTTCAGGGCCACTTTTTAAATAGCAATATGACTACTGTCACGGTAGGGGATTTTGCTGTAGGACCGTTAAGGTTGAGAGTGATACAAGTCGTCTCACTCAAGTTCTCATGCCACCCGGCTAACAGGTGACTCACAGGTCCGCCGGACTGACCTGGTTATGTATCCTGCCCTTTTATTCTGAGATTAGCCCTGTGTGATGCCGTCAGGCTTGTTTCAGGATCTTCGATAATATCAATCAGACTTAGAGTACATCTTGTTTTACTTTCACTTTCCCCTTGTATGCTCTTATATCTAGACTCACGCAAGCTTTACCTTGGTTACGATTTACAGTCTATGTCCGTCGACTAATACTATTTGTATATTAATATAGAGGATACCTGTGACAATAAAATGATTGTTCTGTCCAAACCGTTATATTGTCTTTAGTGTAGAAACTAGTCTTTGTTTCCCTAGATTGGGAGTGTCAGAGGTGTTCTCTCCCCTAGGGTTTTGGGGCTAGTTGGACCTGGTTGGTTCCCAAAGAGTATGTTCTTCAACTCACAATATCTCTGTAGGTTTTATCCAATCACTCAGTATCTGTTCCTCCTACTCAAAGTTTGTACTATGATTCGCTGAATCTTGTTAAAAGGCTGTGTCGAGATCAAGACCCTCGGTAACACCACTGATGCTGTGTATCTACTCCAGTTACGGGGTGGATTTATTAAAGAGTGTACGGGGTGGTTGTCTCTATTTGTCTCTTTACAAAATCCAGGAATCAAAAGTTACAATTGTTCTAGAGTATGAAAGTCATATATTACCTTTTGGGATGATGATGAGGATAGTTCAACCTATCACACGCTGCCTGTCAGTGATAAGTTGAGTAGATCTATCATGCATTTCCATTGTGCGGTGGCAGTGCTACTAGTTTCAGTGCTTCGGGTGGCTGTGTCGTGAGGTGGCAGTGATACTAGTTTCAGTGCTTCGGGTGGCTGTGTCGTGAGGTGGCAGTGCTACTAGTTTCAGTGCTTCGGGTGGCTGTGTCGTGAGGTGGCAGTGCTACTAGTTTCAGTGCTTCGGGTGGCTGTGTCTATGCATCATCTAAACCCAAATCTTCCATCAAGTTCACCCAGGGTGAGGTGTCCTCAAAGCTCTTTTTTTTTTGTGCTCTTGCGTCACTACTATGATAACTTCAAACAATACGAAGGATGATACGGTGTTGCGCTTACCTTTTTTCTTGATTATTTGATGTCAGCAAAGCACAACAGCAACTACAGTGGGACACACTGTTTGTAACCATCAGAGCACTGAACCTGGCGGTTGCCAAGCAACGGGTCAGCAGTTGTAGCCGCCCGGTGGCCAATAAAACTGTATTGGAGCGCATGACTGTGAGTCCGCCAGCTCAACCTCTCACTGCACCGTACCAAAGGGCAGTGTGTGATCACTGGGAGCTTCAGCAGGCTAGCCATGGCCGCCTAGCCACATGATGCTTTAAAACACACCCGCCCACTCCCATCACATGACTCACTGCTAGCAGGTAGACACTTGATTTTTCTCAGGGAGGATTTATTTTTGATCAACTTGTTTTACTGGGCCGAGACTCTTTGGAAATAATCCCCAGATCTAATAAAAATCAATTTTTTGTATTTTTATTTTGTGTGGAAGTCCAAAAGGGCGTGCGATTTAGAATAAGCTAATGGTTGTTTTACTGTGTGTTGCAGCTCGAAGCACGAAGAGGAGAGCAGGTAATTAAAGCCGGCGCGCGTGTGTTTGCTAGAGCATGACCGACTCTCAATACTACTCTGTTCGGCATGGAGATGCCTCTACTCAATTCTGTCGTTCTCGCTTTTTTCGCTCTCCCTTCTTCTCTTCCCATCCCTCTCTCTCTCACTCTCTCTTTTGCTCTCTCTCTCTCTACTCTCCTTTCTTTGTATCTTTCTTCTCCCCCTTCTACCTTTTTTCTCTCCCCCTACCTTTTTTCTCTCTCCTTTTTCCTTTTCTCTGCCCCTTCTACCTTTTTTTCTCTCCACTCTTTCCCCCTTCTACCTTTCCCCCTCTTTTTCCTTCCCTCTCCCTCCCCTCTTCAGTTCTCGTCTAGCCTCTGCGGTGCTGCTGTACCTCCGTCACTCAGGCATAAAGCTGAGGGACTCCAGGGTGTTCCCAGGCCTCAGCACTGAGAAGGAGAAGTGGCTCTCCTTCTTTCCCAAGACCAAGAAGGTAAGGAGGGGAGGAGGCAGGAGTCTTGTCCTACCACCAAGGGAGTGATTTGTAATTCTCTTATCAGTCGTATTTATTGAAACATCAAAGCTATTCGGGCTATTTTGAATTGGCAGAGCATGTAGTCCATAAGCTACAAACCTTGAGGTAATGATCAACTGAGAGGTCTCACGTGTTCGGTCTATTTCCTCTGTCTTACCGTTCATCGTTATAGGGTATGAAACGTTGTGTTGGAGTTTTGCTTCGATGCCAGTTTATCCAATTTTCCAGTGGTGTTCTTTTGTTTATGTTTACTACAGCTGAGCAGTTCAAAGAAAGAGAAGGATGGAGAGGACAGGAAGAGAAACCCCATCCTGAAGTATATCGGCAAGCCCAGGAGCACCTCTCAGTCCAGTAAATATATATACACACACACACACTTCTTGTTCTCATCTAACAGTATAATTGAATTCCATTGACCTCATCCTTTGTTTTCAGTCTTATTGATTTGTTGTAGAGGATTTAAAATGATTGTTCTGATTTAATTGTTTTTTTTTTTTTTTGGTTTCACTTTGATTTTTCAGCCTTCCATGTCCCCTTGTCTCCCACTGAAGGTATATAATTTATGTATTTTTATTTATAATTTTAGGTCTTTCCTTTTTATTGCATTTTTTTCTTCAGTGTTTTCTAAGCTCATTTTTAAAGCGTTAATATAAAGTGCCTCCAGAAAGTATTCACAAAGTATTCACGCTCCTTGACTTTTTCCAAATGTTGTGCTTACAAAATGGGATTCAAATGGTTCAATTGCCATTTTTTGGGCGGGGGGGGGTCAACATTCTACAAGAAATACTCTGTCAAAGTGGAAGAAAAAATTCTAGCATTTGTAAACAAAACCAAATAAAAAATAGCATTATCTTGATTACATAAGTGTTCAACCCCCCCCCTGAGTCAATACGTGTCAGACTCACCTTTGGCAGCGATTACAGCTGTGAGTCTTTCTGGGTAAGTCAACATTTGCCCTTTTTTTTAAATTCATTTCAAATTTCTTCAAGTTCTGTCAAATTGCTTGTTGCTAGACAACCATTTTCAGGTCTTGACAGATTTTCAAGCAGATTCAATAATATACTTCATATTTTCTGAAGGCACTGCATAATAACAAATGCCATTTAGCAGATGCTTTTATCCAAATCGACTTAGTCATGCGTTCATACATCATTTGCTGTTATCGCTTTGCTCTCTGTTGTCTAAGCTGGGTATCTGTAAAGCACTTTTTGCCAACTGCCGAGTTACACCGAGTGTACAAAACATTAACACCTGCTCTTTCCCTAACATAGACCTCCCAGATAAAAGCAATGATCCCTTATTGGTGTCGCTTGTTAAATCCACCTTGATCAGTGTCGATGAAGGAGAGGAGACGGGTCAAAGAAGGATTTTTAAGCCTCGAGACAATTGAGACATGGATTGTGTGTGTGTGTCCTACACTATTCACAGGGTGACTGGGCCAAACAAAATATTGAAGTGCCCCTTTGAACGGGGTATGGTAATGGGTGCACCGGTTTGTGTGAATAACCATATAACATTGCTGGGTTTCCCGTGTGTATCAAGAGAGGTCCACCACCCAAAGGACATCCAGCCAACTTCACACAACTGTGGGAGGCAATGTAGTCACTGTGGGCCAGCATCCCTTTGGAATGCTTTCGACACCTTGTAAAGTCCATGCACTGACCAATTAAGGCTGTTAGGAAGGTGTTCTTATTGTTTTGTACACTTGGTGTATGTCGTTTTTATACATTTACGTTTGATTGATTGATGTTCTATTTGCCTGTTGTCTCCTCAGTGCGCCCGGGCAGTGTGAGGAACATCATCCAGCAGTTTGAGAACCACACAGAGATCCCCGGGGAAGAGGGGGCCGAGGGAGACCCCCCGAGGCTCTCCTCCAGCAGCCTGGGAGAGGACAGCATGGACAGGTAACAGAGGGAGGGAGAGAGTGTGTGTGTGTGTGTGTGTCTCGACCCTTGTGCAAAATTCTTAGTGTGTTCAAACCCGTGCATGTGTTTGATTCGTGTCTCTCCCCCTCTCAGCCCCACGGTGTCGATGCGTCTGGCTCGTAGTGAGTCTCTGAAGGCGCAGGGGGAGGGGCGTCGGCGGGGTGGGTCCTCGGGGGCGGAGACAGTCCCTCGGTCCCGTAGCGACGTGGACATGGAGGACTGTGGAGAGGAGAGTGAAGGGCCGGGCCTGAGACCCTTACACCACAGCACCTCCTCTGCCTCCAGTAGCTCAGCACGGTGAGACTACAACACGCACCCAATCCAAGATCTGGAGCATGCACACTGCTCAAACACACACACCCTTAGATCTATGAATCCCACACTCCTTTGGAACTATGAATCCCACACTCCTTTGGAACTATGAATCCCACACTCCTTTGGAACTATGAATCCCACACTCCTAGAGACTGGTTGAGCAGCAGCATTGAATATATAGCAAATCTGTGTGTTGTTCTCCTCAGATCCTGCGAGAACCCCACCCCTCCGTACACCCCTCGGTCTTCCAGAAGAAAGTAAGTGAACCTTACTACTCTAATGTGTTAAGCTTTGCTGAGGGACTTGCAAGTGTATTGAATATCTGTGTGCGCGTGCGTATTTGTGTGTAGGAGTGTGGAGTTCCCGGTGGCCTTGCTCCCTGACGCCCCAGCCCTAGAGGAGGACGTGGTGGACAGTCACAACTGGCAGGAGACTGTGGCCCCGCAGGTCCTGGCTACTCTCTGTCCCCGAGAGGTGGACAGACAGGCTGTCATCTATGGTAAAATATATATATATATTTTTTTTTAAACACTGATTACCCAGGCTTTGTCTAGAAACAGAGGAATGTGCAAGGCTGAGAGTAACACGTGACATTGCTATACATCTATAACTGGGCCTGTAACCTCAAGACCACTGTCTATCAGATTAGTTAACACATGAAATCACCCCATATATATACATACACACACACACACACACACACACACACACACACACACACACACACACACACACACACACACACACACACACACACACACACACACACACACACACAACACGTAAGCCTTGTCCTCTCTAAAGATGGCTGCGAGAATCCCTTTGGGCTTTTATCAGACACCCGCCTCTATGGGACTGTTATTTCAGAAGGAAATTAGAGGAGAGGGTTATATTTACACCCCTTTTTATTTAGTCTGGTCTTTCTACCCCCCTTCCTTTATCAGAGTTGCTGACGACGGAGGCGTCTCACCTGCGTACACTCAGGGTGTTGGATCAGGTGTTCTTCCAGAAGATGAGGTGTGTTCTGAGCTCTGACGAGCTGGCCTGCATCTTCCCCAACCTGCCTCAGGTCTACGAGCTCCACGGTCAGTCACTGTGTGTGTCTGTGCGTGTTTCTCAATCCTGCCGATATGTATCGATGCAATGTGGATTTGAAGTTCTGATAAGGTCACGTCGCATAAAAGGGGTCCTCCCTTTGAGTGGCTTTGCTGTGTAAATGTCATATGTTTAAATGGTTTTAGTTGATGCAATGTTGCAGCATTGCCTTTGAGTGGCATTCCGTCTCATTGATGCTTATGCTCAATGTTGATTCAATGTAGTTATTGTTTTTTGGTCAATGTTGCTCCAATGTTGTTTTTGTTGTATTACAGCTAGTCTGTGCGAAGCCATGAAGAAGAGACGAGAATCTCCCATAGTTCAGGGCATCGGCGACATCATGCTGGCCAGGGTGAGTTTAACTAACCATGTCATCCCATCAAGTGATTTTTCTCATAGGTTATGGGTAGGATTGCTGGAAACATTCAACTTTTACCAGTCAACTACAAAGCATTTTGGTATCTTTGTTTTTTAAATGTCATTTATCACAAGACTTTGGGTACCTCATATTATCACCGGTGTCTAACTCTGGCCCTCTGTGTGGTCTTATTACATGTAAAATAGAATAAAATGAATGACAAAGCTGTAGATCATTATCCTAAATGTAAACCAACTTAGTGAATACCGTTGGTGTTTAATATGAGAGTTTCAGCATAAAGAGTTTGAAAATAATGCCATTGTTGATGAGATGCTTTTTTTCATGAGTCTTTTTTCCCCCTCTTGAACCATTTGGTCCATCTACTAGAAACTCATGGACCTAATGGACACAGATATAAGAAATGAATACTTTATATGAATGTGTTTTAATTTATTCCATTATAAATGACCATAGATTGACATAACGTTTCTATTCATTAGCAAAATAACAGAAGATGCCGGCAACTTACCGGTAGCTTTGCAACCCTAATTATGGGGTCTGGTTTTAAATGGAAAGGCGTTTTTACTATCATATCACATTTAGCCTTCCCGTCAGCCTTGACAATGGTATGCTATTTCCCCCAACTTCAAACAGCGATTAGCCTACAGGTGCGCACCAATGGAGGGTCCACAAAACCTGGCATAGATCAATGCAAAACAAACTGGAATTTTATTTATTATTTATTTATATTTTTTTATCTAATCAGTTCTATGATGACGAACATGGCTGATAACTTCAAATGCCCATTCCTAGATTTGAAGACTTTGCTATTGCTAATACCTGCCAAATAGATTTTAAATCAGAGAAAGAAAAAAAAATGTCTAGGGATAATTGTGGTGTATTTTGAATGGAGCGTCGGTGTGTACCTTTCTGGTAGTTTGAGGGCGTGGCGGGGGAGGAGTTTCAGGAGCAGGCGTCCCACCTGTGCAGTCAGCAGTCTCAGGCCCTGGAGCTCATCAAGAACAAACAGCGCAAAGACCCCCGTTTCGCACACATCATCCAGGTAACACGCGCGCACACAGTTGCAATGGCTTCTCGGCTCATGGATTGATTTGATTGATGTATTGGTTGATTGATGTGTTAACAGGAGTGTGAGGCCAGTCCACACTGTAGGAGGCTGCAGCTGAAGGACCTGCTGGTGTCTGAGACGCAGAGACTCACCAAGTACCCTCTGCTACTGGACAACATCCTCAAACACACAGAGGGTAAGTAGGATAGGTTTCTACCACACAGACAGACGTGTAAAGTGTAGAGTGTATGGTGATTTGGAAACCTTGTTTGTTTTGATGAAAGGCTTCCAGTAACTGCTCACTCACGTAATAGCTAACTAGAAGCAGACAGGTAGCTACTAGCTATTGACTTATTTGATGTCACTTGGAATAACGTCCTTCTCTTCCCCTAGCTGGTTCCACAGACCTCCCTCCTCTCCAACAGGCTCAAGCCTGTTGCCGGGGGGATATTGCAGGCCGTCAACGAGGTTGTCAGGGAGACGGAACACCGGCAGCGGCTCAACCAATACCAGCGCAGGTTGGACCCCACGCCACAGTTCAAGGTACTGCCCAATTTGATCTTGTTAATTTTTCCTTATCCTACATTCCTCTCAAAGTTTAGATTTTTCCTCCAACACATACCCACTGATAAGGTGTACCCAAACGTGCTTCAGTCCAGCTTAACCAAAAAAGGGAATCGGGTGCTCGACTGAGGGACTTGAAAATCCCCAAAACATCCCTTACCCCAGGACAATTCAACGGGCGACCCTCCAGGAGGATAAAGATAAATAGAATAAAGACTTCCGCGAAGTTCTGAAATATTTAGTTGAGTAATTTAACCTGGGTTAAGGAATTTTTTTTTTTTTTTTTTTTTTTGACATACCCAACGATATTGGTATGGTGATGCTGATGTCTACCATTTTGTCTTCTGTCTCTCCTCTCAGAGTCTGGACCTGACCAGTAAGAGAATGATTCATGAGGGTCCTCTCACCTGGAAAGTCAGTAAAGACAAAACCTTGGGTAAGAAAAACCCACCACACCCCACAATGAGTCAAACCTCATACAGTCTCCAGTCAAAGCCCCTTGTTATTGTAGTCGACACTTTAAAAAAAAAAAACAATTTAATCACTCTAATAAGCCCCACTGGTCTCTTTTGTGTTGCAAACGTTCTACAAACCTTACATCCATTTCCCACCAGGTTTTTGTTAGCATTGTTCCCGGAATGTTCTAACCACGTGGTTCTGTTTCTCCCTGCCACTCCCAGAGATCCAGGCGCTGCTGTTGTCAGACCTTCTGGTGTTGCTCCAGAGAGGTCCAGACGACCGGCTGCTGCTGCGCTGCCCGTCCCGCTTTCTGGGGGGGGGAGGTGGGGGTAGCGGGGATACCAAGGCCTCCTTCAGCCCCGTGGTCCAGCTAGACTCACTGCTGGTGCGCTCTGTGGCCACAGGTAAGAGGTCAGGGGTGATGGGAGGCCGTGTGGATCAGTCAGTGGTTGGGCTTAGATGTAACCACCAGTTTTCCGTTAATGGTGAAACAACATCGTACATTCTGCTATTACAGATCTCAATACTTTTGTTTAATGTTGAAATAATGATCATTACATAGTATTCATGGTTGAGTGATTCCTCTTTGATAATGCAGACCTTAATGAGATGCAAAAAAAACTGTGGTTGCTTTTTGAATGATTGACAGCTGTCACACGTGCCATTCCTTCCTCAGATAACAAGGCCCTGTACGTCATTAGCACAACAGAGCAACAGATATACGAGCTGGTAGCAGGGACGTCCTCAGAGAAAAACATGTGAGCACATCTAGACCAGCTATATCTATACTATGACTATTATAGTCCACCAGTTTTATCACAAGAGTTGTCATCATTAGCATTTTAACTAATGCATTTTGCTTATCACATGGAAAAGCTCTGGTTCTTAAGTCTTATTTTTTTACAGCTGGAAGGACCAACTTGAAAAGACCATCTCATTGGCTGCTGGCTCCTCACCTTCGACCAATAACAGATCCACACCTATTTTGTGAGTATCCCTAAGCTGATCTGTTTCTATCAATTACTATTGAAAAGATGGCATTGTAGTCTATTCACTATGTTGGTCCTAAACAAAACTGCCCAGACTAAATTCACTCTCTCACTCAGCTCCCCGAGTCTTGGTAATGCTTCCCCTGTCTCAACTGGCAGCCATGTCTACCAATCAGGTAAGAGAGATTGTGTCAGACAGGGAACATACATATGTTTTGGAGTAGATCATATTTACATTGAGTACATTTCTATACAGTAATATTCTGTATCATTCTGTCATTCACCATATTGAGTATCTTTAATCTCCCTAGACGACTCGATGACGGAGCAGGCAGTTTCAATGGGGACAAACTCTCCTAACGATGAGGACAATGAGCTCACGCCCACCACACCAACGGCACAATCAGGGGCTTTCCTCCACACTGAGGGACGGGACTACGTCAAGAAGCAGATTGGAGTGGCTGAGGCAGCTCTTGAAGACGGTGAGACTGAAAGAGAGACCTTTTGACTTATACTTTTGCGTCGCTAGAATATGTTTGTTTGATAATCCACTGACGACTTATTAAATTCCTCTTTCTGTCTCAGTGGAGATACTAAAGCGGCTGATTTTCCACAACTTTGAGGAAGTTGGGTGGAGTCACGACTCGGACGGAATGCCCACAAACGAGACAGCCAATGAGAGGAGCCCGCTCAATGACAGACAGAGACTGGCGTCCTCTGATACTCTTCTCAGTGCCAGTCCCAGCCAATTGGAGGCTGAGCATTCCGAAGCCCCGCCCTCGGAGGTGGGGTCCCCCAGTGTACATGTTGTGAGGAAAGGTAATGGGGACAGAAGGTGTAGACAACAACCTAATAACTTTGGCTGTTTAGGTTAAATGACTGCTTGTTTGTTGGTGCCTACTGTGGTCAAATCAAGTCTGACTCTACTACGGCTGTCCCCGACCCCCAAAAAATCTTGGTCAACCTAGTTGTCTGTTCTTTCGACCAATTAATTGGTTGAAATTTTAAAACGTGTATTTTTACATAGACACAACCTGTGTTTTTTAATCAAATAAACTATATTACTGAGCTTGTCAGATGCTTTAAGGACACTTTGATTTAAATAATTAAGACACACAAATGACTGGAGGGAGCCAGAGATAAATTTAGCCTAACCAGAAGAAGACAAAAAAACAATCCGACTTTGTTTACTTGCTGTTTTGAGGTAAAGAAAAAAATACTTTGAGAAGTTCTACAGTGGTGGTCAGTTAAGACAATCAGAAATACTATCAGATCCCCAATAGGGCACAATTATACACCTACATTTGTGCGCAGGCCAGGTAGCCTATGCCTTCTTCTGTGCATAATCAGGTGCGTGTCCAAAATGGAACGAAATAAACCAAAACTCACAAGTATAGACTAGGTAGTGCGCTCCGCAAACAACGTGCCCAGCAACGTGTCCACTCTGACAATGAAAACGGTAAAAGACTAATAATATTGAATTTATGAACAGAAATTACCATAACCAAACAAACATTGATGGTAATTAAAAGTAAATGTACTACTGGTGATACTGGTTCTCTATCCCCGCGGCCTCCGATGGATTAGTCCACTGAGACAGGCGTGAATCAGACTGGTGTCTCATGCTAGAAAACAGAAATATTTTAGACTGCTCGACAGAAAAAAATCTGTCGACCAAATAATCGAACTAAATGGGGTCAGCCCTAGACTCCACTGAATGACCACTGAATGCCTCTAATTGTTTGATAATACACACTCCTTTCTCTTTGGCATGTTCCCGAAGCTCTGTGTGATTCAACTGGTCGGGCGCACTTCTGATCTTTCTTTCTGCCTCTTTCCACAACTCTGTTTTGCTTTTCGCCTCCTTCTTCTCACGCCCTCGTACAATATCACATCTCCCTCACTTGCACTCAAACTCTCACCCCCATGACACTACCATGTTCCCCTACACATAAATGTATACTGTCTGACACACACGCGCGCACGCACACTCTTTCACGCCATCTGTCCTCTTATGCACAGCTGTGGTTGCGGGCTCTCCTTCTATCCCTGATGACATCACTGATGTCAACCTCCACTCCGACCAATCACCTGAGCCGAGAGGCGGGGCCAGTGTACGGGGTAATGCTCCAGTAGACAGTCCAGTTGTCCTTTTCAAACCTATCTTCCATTTAGGTCCCTGGCTCTCTGAGAATGTTTGTGATTACTACACCAGGCTCGTGTCCAGAGAACATTTTAGAAACACAGATTGTTTGGTTCTATCTAAATTTCGTTTTTAGTTTTTTCCATTTTGAAGCGTTTTCCAATTCATACCTACTGACCAAGCACACCGGCCACATACTATAAGATTTCACAGCTCTACTGTCAATTCACCATGAAGATTGACGATCGCCTTTAATTCCACTGTGCTGTAGGAAACGTGTTCTACCTGGTGATGCCTACAGAGCAGGGAGATGGACTGCTGGATGAGAGTCACACAGATGAGGTCATTGATCCCCCCACCCTGACCTCCACCGAACTTCCTGATCTGGACCAGGAAGTGATGTCATCAAACATTAAGCATCATGAGGAAGAAGGGCAGGTCTCTTCCACCCTGTCTGCTGGCAAACAATTGGAGCCAGAAAATCTGAGGCGGGAGGGAGGGCTTGGCCAATCACAAAAGGTCCTCCAGAGCTATGTGATCAAACACGTGGATGAGATTTTCCACACAATCGAGGAGCTGATGAGCAAGCTGCACCAGCTGAGGGTAAGGTGTTTAAACACACACACACAGATGTGACATGCCATTACATGAGAAACAGGAGAATCCACTCACTCACCCACTCACAATTTAGAACCCAGAGTTGAATATACATTTTGACATTATTTCCATGCTAACTATTACTTGTTATTTTCTCCCCCCATAACCCCAACAGGATATCGAGACAGCTCATCACCAGCTGCTGAAAACACTAAGAGAGCCGCCTGTCAATCAGGATTCAGATGATCTCCCTTGCAACCAGGTAACCGTCGTCAGGACGCAGTCTCTGGACCGGAACCCAGGGGATGGTGAGTTTAGCGGTCAAGGATCATTCCCACCATGTGTTGAAAGATATGGTCTGGATACAACCTTTTCACAAAGGCATTTCTCAAACCTTGAAATTCAATGGGGGCAGTTCTTGTTGTTTTTGTTTGGGTTTAAATCAATTCTCTGAGTTCTGTTATTGATAAACCTCTCACTCTCTCTGTTTCTATTTGTCCGTCCAGCAGAGCCAGCTAAGCCTGAGATCCTCTCCACTGGATTCTAAAGATGTTATCTCAATGAGGAATTCTTAAGACTCATTCACCCCTGCTCTGCCGTAGACATACGCACATACACACTGATGGACTGGGACCCCAGCCTTTACCCCCTACCCCACGTCTCACACCCCTAACCCTCAGCCCAATCCTAGCATACACTGCTCGTAGGAGCAGGATCCAGGAAGTACTGTGATGTCTTTGGTGTTGCCCTGGGCGACAAGGAAGTGATGCAGGACTGATGGCCCCGGCCCCCTGACATCGAAGGATCTGCCCCTAACACGGGTTCAGGGTGAACTCTGACCTCTGTGGAGCCAGAGGGAGTCCAGGGATGAGAGGATGGACAGATGAAGGACAAAAAAAGGAAGAGACTGAAAAGTAGAGAACAAGTGATGGAAATGTGTGAAGAAGCAAATAGATCATAATGAAAGTGGAGAGTGGGCAGAATCTAAATTGGCAAGGAATAATGCCATGGATGAGATGTTGGATGGAAGTAAGGTTGGTTACATTTGAAGGAGAAGGTAGTATACTTTGAACAAAGTAGTGATGGTTCAAGGGAGAGAGTTGAGAAGTGACAGATGAACAGGACAACGTAAGGACCCTAGCACTTTACCCACAATACATCATCTGTCGCGTATCCATACTCCACAACGGATTGGATTAGTGAGGGACTGGAAACTGGACAGATCACCGGCTCCATTGTGAGTCAAAGCTGCACCTTGTTTGAGCCAAGATGGTAGTTCATTACTACTGGTTGCTTTACAGTATGCCTGCCATGGAGGCCAATCGAAGAACGGTGTGTGTGTACGCGTGCACACACACGCTGAACCAAAATTAAAACGCAACATGCAACAATTTCAAAGATTTTAGTGAGTTAGGGGTGTGAAATATCAGTCAATTGAAATAAATTCATTAGGCACTAATCTATGGATTTCACATGACTGGGAATAGAGATATGCATCTGTTGGTCAAAAAACACAATCAGTATCTGGTGTGACCACCATTTGCCTCATGCAGCTCAACACATCTCCTTTGCATTGAGTTGATCAGGCTGTTGGTTGTGGCCTGTGGAATGTTATCCAACTCCTCGTCAATGGCTGTGCGAAGTTGCTGGGTATTGGTGGGAACTGGAACAAGCTGTCATACACGCTGATCCAGACCATCCCCAACATGCTCATTGGGTGATATGTCTGGTGAGTATGCAGGCCATGGAAGAACAGGGACATTTTCATCTTCCAGGAATTGTATACAGATCCTTGCGTCATGGGGCCATGCATTATTATGCTGAAACATGAGGTGATGGCAGATGATGAATGGCACGACAATGGGCCTCAGGATCTCGTCACGGTATCTCTGTGCATTCAAATGGCCATCGATTAAAATGCAATTGTGTTTGTTGTCCGTAGCATATGCCTGCCCATACCAAAAACCCCACCGCCACCATGGGGCACTCTGTTCACAATGTTGGCATCAGCAAACTGCTCGCCCACATGTCTGCCATCTGCCCGGTACAGTTGAAACTGGGATTCATCTGGGGAGAGCATACTTCTTCAGCTTGCCAGTGGCCATCGAAGGTGAGCATTTTCCCGCTGAAGTCGGTTACGACGCCGAACTGCAGTCAGGTCAAGACCCTGTTGAGGACCACAAGCATGCAGATGAGCTTCCCTGAGACGGTGATTACACATGATGATCTGCGGTTGGATGTACGGCCAAATTCTCTACAATTACGTTTGAGGCGGCTTATGGTGGAACAATTAACATTAAATTATCTGGCAGCATTTCTGGCGGACATTCCTACAGTGAGCATGCCAATTACGCGCTCCTTCAACTTGAGACATTTGTGGCATTGTGTTGTCAAAACTGAACATTTTAGAGTGGCCTTTTATTGTCTCCAGCACAAGGTGCACCTGTGTAATGATCATGCTGTTTAATCAGCTTCTTGATCTGTGACACCTGTCAGGTGAATGGATTATCTTGGCAAAGGAGAAATGCTCACTAACATGGATGTAAACCCATTTTGTGCCCCAAATTTGAGAGAGATAAGCTTTTTGTGCATTTGGAACATTTCTGGGATTTTTTATTTCAGCTCATGAACCATGGGACCAACACTTCACATGTTGCGTTTTATATTTTTGTTTATATATGTTCAGGTTTATTACCCTGGGCCCAGAGGAAGGAATGGGTCATAAAGAGTAAAGATATCAACATACACAAGCATCATTCATCCATAATATTCTTCATGTTATGAGAAACGTACGTTTTGTAATCACACATGAAGAAAGAGGTGTGTTTTGTTTTGGGAAAACCAAGATGGTGGCCGGTCGAGTCAGTCAGTCCTGTGTCTCTGTACAGCTGCTATGCTACGGGATGGGTTGTCTGTAGCGGCGACATATTAAGGGTTACAACACTAGTACTGCACTGTTCTCTACTGAATGGCTGTCGTCTTCTGCACCACTACTCCTAGACATACAGGGATCACTACTACGAAAAAGGAAACCTGTTCATTGAATACCCAGATGTCTAACATGTCGTCATTTTTTTCCCTAAAGAATGCTCTACTGTATTGGGTGTGTACAATACTGTGAATTCCCCTCTTCCCTACTATACCGTGAGTAGTATTTACCGTATTGTCACACCAAAACATGAAGGGATGGTTGTTTATACCAAGTAGCATACGTTTGAACTGAGAGACCCTCGGCACAGACATGTATTTATTGGGAGAGGAAGTCTGTTAACCCTATGTAATCCCTTGTTCAAATGTGTAATCAGCCTTCATACAATGTGTGTGTGTGTGTGTGACACCACAGTGTGTAATGGGATTTCTGAGGGGATGCAGTGTTTTCAGTTTAACTTGGCATGGTGGACAATTTCAGACCATTTTCTCATACATTTTCTTACTTTCTAACTTTTCTATTCGTCCATCTCTGCATTCACTTACCCTCTTGAGAAGCATTTTTTTCAGTCTCCATCTTTGTACTTTCTACCTCTTCTTTTTAGCGTCTTTTAAGGTTTTTCATACTGGGGTTGGTCTGTCAGAAGTCTGAGTTTGTGTACGCACCTCGCTCATACAGAGGTTAGAACTGCTGTTTCTTCCCTTTGTCAAACGTTGCACAGCAAACTGCTGCACAGTGCAAACTACTGTATGCATACAGAGGTCTTTAACGATCCTTTCTCTTGTTTAAATCTTGTTCACTCATGTAATATAGAAATCACAACCTTGTTTTATATGGGAATCTTTTTTTTTTTTGTAAAGCCTTAGTCCTTTCTTTTGATTTGATTTTTGTAGATTCGATCAAAACAAGATGTAAGTTATTTTCTCTCCCCTGTTTTTTAGAAAAAGGTGAGATTGTTAGCTGCACAGAAGGAAAATTAACATGTGTTTTGTGACATTAAAAAGAACTGTTTTGAAAGTCCTGGACCGGAACTTGAGTCCTAAATCTCCCTGGCTGATGTGAAAAATAAACTTATTCGGCCTTGAACATATATATAGATCCTGACCAAATGCAGCTACCCCAAAGCATATTTATTCATACATTTTATATCCAATATTGAGTCTACAGAAATATCGTGCCTATTTCGCTCGAGCTCAATGCCCGTATTGAAGTTGACCACTTTGAGGAGAAACATCCAGGTAGAGATCACAGTGAGCGGCAGCCCTAGTAACTAACTGGTGTGACCTGGAAAAACCTGCCCCGAACCGAGTGAGGCAGAGGACATTCGTTTAGCGGCCTACACTCCTTTTTATAGGAATCAAAGTAAGCCAAGTATTAAACTTTGGGGCTAGGAAAGATTATATTCAATAGGAGAAATCCTAACTGATCTGTCTCCAAGGGCCATGACATGATTGGTGCATCTCAATTGTATTTCCTTGACTCTTGTGTCCTTTCTCCTTGCTTCCTTCTAAAAATTGGAGATGACCCAAGTGAAGGAACCTCTGACTTTGTCCTCCAATGTGCTTTGAGAAGGAGGTGAGAAGAGTACACAAGGAAACAATTGAGATTCACCTGTAAATTGTTATAGGATATATTCGACCCTTTTATGGGGATTTGTGCACAGTTGGTAGGTTTCTGTTAAGCCTAATGCACTTTCCAGTTGAGCAGTCAATGTATATCAGAGTAAAGTGTGTTTTTTGTTGTGTTTGGTAATGTGTCAAGTCTTGTGTTATAACTGAGGTACGAGAAATTGCATTCCACACACTGCTACGCATGCCCAGGGCCACGTTCACTGGGGAAGTTAACAAGCTCGTCACCGTCTGGCCAAATATACCAAATCCGTTACATTGATGAGCCTGGAAGTTTAATTAATTCAGAGTTGTAGCTAGTATTTGGGTCTTAGACCTGATTTTTGGGGCACAGCCTACATGGAATAGGCTTGCATCTGTTAGGTTTGTTAAATTCGGGGAGCATCTACGGGTCAGAGTTAGCTTTGTATGAAACAGACGGTTTAGGGAGGATTACGCATTTGTAGTAGATCTGTTCTGGGACAAACTGCTGTTCTGTGATCGTCCTTCGTAAAGACGAGAACGGGGCAGGATTACACCACGGTCCTGCCCTCGTCGACGAGAGAAAGTAGAGGTGAGTGTCTGGGAACAGGGGGAGGGGAGCGGGTGGAGTGGAGGCGGAGCACCGTTGGGGACTTTGGCGAGTGGAGGGAGGCCATTGATTTTTAGGGTTGGAAAGCAAAGAGTACTTTTGAATGGAGGAAAGACGAATCTGGATCTTAGTTATCCAGAAAGACTGACTGTGTAACCGTTTCCATACGCGGAAACAGAAACCAATCGGGAAACTGTCTGAATATTCCAAACCGCGAGGGACCGTGTAACGCTGTTTAGCCCTTTTGGAAAGGGGGCGAGCAATTGTCCCAAACCCGGCGACGTGTTCTGTCGTTACAAGGGACCACAGAACAAGAGCGCAAGAAATTTGAGCTCCTAAGAACTGAACATTTTGAATTTATATCAGTTGCCCGATAAAGCCTACACTTGGATTATCTTTATGGATTGTATTCTGTGATTTAACGGGATACAAAAGCATTGCGTCTCTGTGGAGAGCTGCCTCGCGCACCCCTCTCGGTGATGAATGACTGTATTCACACGCGCAGCGGGGCTTCCACCAAAGAACAGATGCAGAAACCGAGAATGGATGCGGCTCATGGCTTTTGTATAGCCTGGATGATTTTCAGTTGAATAAATTATATTGTATATGAAGAGGAATCAAGTTACAAACCTTTCCTTCCTGAATGATGTATTTGGAAAAGAAACTGAATTAGGATACATCTCCGCCGCCTGATTTGAGTCACTGTTTAGGGTTTTCTTTGTGTCGAGATTTTTAGGCTACGATTCACGTTCACCCATTTGGGTATCACATTTTGAAAAGAAAGGTAAGCTTTCTGAACAGCTTGGAGTCTTTTTATTTATTCTAAAATAGTTTTCCTTTCTCTGTGGCAGGTTTGTCATTCACAGCCTCTCTATTCAAAGCACTCTGGGACCGTTCATTTCCCCATTCATTTCCTTCGATTGCTTGGCCGATTGTTTATCATTAATGAATAGGTGGCATTGATGGTTAGGATATTTGGTCAATTTATTAGAAAATGTAATTAGAACATTATCCGTTGACATTGGCGCAGTATCTGTAAACCATTATGGCTTGATGATAGCCACTTGCAGTTTAGTCCGATAAATTCAACTCCGATTTGAATCCATTGAGTTTGAGTTTGCATGTCTCTAGGCAACAACATGATGAAGTATCTCACTTGTCACCCAAATTGCACTTTTACGCATGTGTGCCAAATATAGCACAGGTATAAAACTGGCTAATAACAGTTTGTTGATGAATGTGAGCATGCTGACGGTTTTTCGTCCAGACTATAAACAAATCCCCTAAAAATCTGTATTGGCAACCCACATATCCGTGCTGCTGCATGGGCGTGAGACGTTTTACATTGTTTCAAGTCGGCTCGCACAAACACACCTTCACCGACAAACGTAGCAAATATTTTGCGGGAAAAAGGCTATTCTGACCCATTTTTAAACATATCTGCGCGTTTGAGTTGCATGCGTCTCGTTGTTTTAATGAGACCGGTTCGTAATGGATAGGCCCCATGAAGCCTGTGGCTCGATTAGTTGAGTTACACTGGGCTGAGGCGCCGCCACGCTCTAGCGACTTGCTGCGCCTCCGAGGCTTTCATCGAGGCCTGTGGAAGGAAGGAGAGCCCCCGGCATTTCGACAGCAGTGCCACTAGGGGCTATAACTTTCACAGCCTATTATGAAGTCGCAGGTGCCTTTTGAGGTTCCAGATGGAATACCCAGAACATTTGTGTGTTGCCTAAATTGGAGTCCTACAGTTAAATGGTTGCAGTGGACTGCAATGGAATTAAAGGAACACACATTTATTCTACCACACACACTAGTCCCACAAACTAGGGGTTTACAGTGCCTTCCACAGTAATCACTCCCCTTGACTTACTCTACATTTTGTTGTGATGCAGCCTGAATTCAACAATTTACTACATCTTTTTTTTCTCACCCATCTAAACACAATGACTAAGTGAAAACATTTTTAGAATTTTTTGCAAATGTATTGCAAAATAAATATGTAATTTACATAAGCATTCAAACCCATGTTAGAATCACATTTGCCAGCTTTTGCAGTGGTGAGAATTTTTGGGTAAGTCCACACCTGGATTTTGCAACATTTGTACAGTCTGAAAAATGTATTCAAGCTCTGTCAAATTGGTTGTTGATCATTTGGTTGTTGATCATTGCCAAAAAGTCAAAACTATAAACAGGCCACTCGGGAACATTCAATGTTGGCTAGGTAAGCAACTCCAATGGATATTTGGCCATGTGTTTTAGGTTATTGTCCTGCTGAAAGGGGGATTTGTCTCCGAAAGTTTGTTGGAAAGCAGACTGATCCAGGTTTTCCTCTAGGATTTTGCTACAGTCTATTCCGTTTCTTTTTATCCTGAAAACACTTCCAGGTTCTTGCAGATGACAAACATGCCCATAACATGATGCAGCCATCACCATGCTTGAAAATATGAAGAGTGGTACTCATTGATGTGTTGTGTTGGATTTGCACAAACATAACACTTTGTTGTGAGGACAAAAAAATGTATGGAGTAAAAAGTACATTTTCTTTAGGAATGTAGTAAAAGTTGTCAAAAATATAAATGGTAAAGTACAGATATCCCAAAAAACTAAAGTACTGCTTAAGTAAAGTATTTTTACTAAAGTACTTTACACCACTGCCTGGTTCAGTTTATCAACCAGCTAATTATTAGAATCAGGTGTGCTAGATTAGGGTTGGAGAGAGAATCTACAGGACTGTTGCTCTCCAGTAACAGGGTTGAGCCCTGCTCTACAGGCTTCCTTCTTTTCACTCTGTCATTTAGGTTAGTATTGTGGAGTATCGACAATATTGTTGATCCACCCTCAGTTTTCTCCTATTACGGCCATTAAATTCTCTGTTTTTAAAGTCCTCACTGACCTCATGGTGAAATCCCTGCGCGGTTTCCTTCCTCTGCGACAACTGAGTTAGGAAGGACGCCTGTATTTCTGTACTGACTGGGTGTATTGCTAAATTATCCAAAGGGTAATTAATAACTTCACCATGCTTAATGGGATATTCATCTACCAATAGGTGCCCTTTTTTGTGTGGTATTGGAAAACATCCCTGGTCTTTGTGGTTGAATCTGTGTTTGAAATGTACTCCTCGACTCCGGGACCTTACTTGTGAGTGTGGGGTACAAAGATGAGGGAGTCATTTAAAAGGAATGTTAAACACAATTATTACACACAGTGAGTCCATTCAACTTATTGTGTGGCTTGTTAAGCAAATTTGTGTGCATTTTCTTAATACTAACAGTGGGATGTAAATAGAAATGAAATATATCCGTGTCTGAAACATTAAGTTCTAAGTGTGTGTGTGTGTGTGGGGGGGGTTGTCTCAGGTTAACTGGTAGAGAATAAATGGAGAATAATAGGTCATGTAATATCCCCACTAAGCTATACAACACACACTCATGACCACACCTCCACACATCAACCACAATAGTGCCCTGCTGCTTGTGAAACAATGCCAGCTACTGTAATTACTGTGTGTGTGAAAGAGAGGACAGATTTGAAAAAGGCTTATTTGCCTTTTGCAAATCTGAGTTGGATGAGTCATTGAATAAACCAAGCTGAAGGGAGTCAAACTACTTTTAGCAGTGATTCACATAGAAAATAAAGTCAAGAAAGAAGACAGGATGGTGGGAGAGCGGTGCAGAGGCAAGAGACGATAGTCCGAGCTGACAGTGGACGACATCTTAACATGACTTCTTACCATATCTATGGTCCAGTACAGAGGGTGAACTCCGATTGAACCCACACTGTAAACCCCAATGTGATACCATTACTCAAAACTTTTGAGGAAACCCGTTGCACTTCATATATCTGAGTACAGCTGCTTATTTTTTTTTAGTAATCATTACTCAAACTGATTTGTTAGTGATAGAGACATGGTTGTTGAATGTATTTATTTTCAGTTCTGTGCCCTTCACAAAGTGAGGTCCTAGGGGAATGTTATCTTTATAATTAAACTCTTTATGACAATACATTACATATCTTGTACGGCCTTATTTTGAAGCCTAGCTTTACCCTAATACAGTGGCCTGAAACTCGTGGTTTACAGGCCACATCAGCCCTGCAAGTAGGGTTGCAAAATTCCTGGAATTTAACCAAAATTCCCAGATTTGTGGAAAACCTTTGAAAATCTACCCACATTTTGCAACCTTATCTGCAAGTTGCATTATGTGGACTTGCCAAGTGATGTGTAATTCCTATTGGAATCCAGCCAGAGTTAAGATTTCCAACAATTTACATTTTTATTCACCCGCAACCTGCATTCATAATGTCTTCCAGCGTTAGGAACAGTGTGAGGAGAATACCTAAGCCATTTTAAACTGGAATGACCATTCCAGTAAGTGGTGCTAAAAATCGAAATAAATGATTGGATTATTTTATAAACATTTATTTATCTTTGTGTAGCATACAATTAATCAGTTAATCACCCAATGTACATTCAAAAACACTTATAAACAGTTCCAAAAAATCTACCTTGGGATAAAAATGATTTGTTATAGTAACTTTAAAAAAATAGAGTTGATGTGACTTCTCATTTAGTTTTGAGTCAGTACCACAACCATTTTAAGTAATAATGACTTTTAATTATTAGAAGTATTTGAGTTAAAAATGCCTTAGGTTTTCATCAGCAATGAGGATATTTGCCAATAGTTTTATCTTGGTCAGTGCTATACAGGATACTTGGGACATCCTTAACCCTAACCATAATCCTTACCTTAACCAGTTTAAATGGCGTAGGGACGTCCCAAGGATTGCGGCTAGCACAGACTGTTTTAAATTGAGTTTAAAGGAGGATAGCCGACATTGCTATTAGCTTACTCTCTCTAACAGAGTTAATAACCAAAAAGTAGTTCTTGACATCGTTACCTCCTGTTTTCTATATAGCTGTCCTGATGAATTTGATGAGACCTTTACTTCCGTGAGCTACTCAGGCTCTCTCAAAAGAGGCCTATTCCCCAGTAAACGTTAAATGGCCATATATATTTTTTCTGTCGGTTTCATTCTTATTCAGCTATTTCATTCATTGTTAAGGCACCTGGGAAAACAGTTGGTGTTTCTGCAAATGTCCTCATTTTGTTGTCATCGTTCTTTAAATGATTTAGCCTTCTCGGCCTCTAGAAGCCATGTATAGAATTCTAGCTAATGTCATTGGCATTTGTATGAATAGAGAGGGTGTGTGTGTGTGTGTGTGTGTGTGTGTGTGTGTGTGTGTGTGTGTGTGTGTGTGTGTTAACCAAGAAGCTCCTGTCTTATTCTCACGTGAAACCTATTGTGAGGGCCCAAAAAGGGTTGAGGAGTGAATTGGAGCGAGAGACGAGGGAGAGCGACAGAAATAGTTTTTCATTCACTACACATTATCACATTAAGAATCAATGCCTCTCTCATTGGAGGTAGCAGTGCTAGTCCAGCTGAAATTGCATTGGGTTCTTTGCAACATATTACCTGATGTAAACACATACTGGCAAAATCAGGATGGAGTAGTTCAGAACCCGAATGTCTTTCTAGACACAAGTGGGAGAGAAGGTGGGGAGTTGGTCAGGCCACCATGGTAACACCCCCCAATCCCCTCTCACCCATCGCCTCTTATTCATCCCCATAGTAATAGCCAAGCTCTGTTGCCCTGGAGACCACAGGGGATGGCAGGGAATGCAGTGTGTGTGTGTGCGCGCACACAATCGGGAATATGAAAAGGCATTGGCAAGCTCCTGTCAACTTGGTGAAATGCATTTTGTTGCTGGAAAATACACACTATTTAACATCTGAACTTACGTATGAGGAGTGAAATTGGGCTTCTACCCCAGGAGAGTATAAACGAGGTTAATAACCTCTGAAGTTATACCACAACTTCATTGTGAGGCTTCTTCAGCTGCTATAACCCATCTCCCAAATATGGAAAATCCTTCCGTTTAATGTGTTTGTGTCTTGTGAGAGCAACCTAAAATGGGCTGTGAAATAATCGTCATTTTATCAAATGAACGCAAACTGCCAACTCACTGAGTTCCTTCATATCCCAGACAGAGTGACGAGGCAATGCAAGCAAATTAAAATAGTTTTTTCCCACATTGCTGTTTAGTCGTATATAAAAGCTATCCCTTTGAGCTCTTATTTTTTCCACAACGTGCCCTTTAGTCCTGTTGTGACCACTTGTCTGTCTGATAGGACTAATTACATGCTAATAGTGTGACGGACATGTTAATAACACATTAATAAACCAGTTTTCTATCTCCTCATTCGCCCACCACCCCTCTCCCCCCCCCGTCAGGTCTGTCCCCCCCCCCCCCCCTCTCCTCCGGCCTCCAAGATAGATTCCTTCAGGAGTAAGGTTGAGCTCCTCCGCCTGCCTCTGGCCCTCTCATCCAAGTCCATCAGCCACCGCAAGAGTCAGCTGGGCGGAGCCGGGCAGCACGGCACGGGGGGAGGAGAGGTGCCCACAGGGGCAAACCCCGCCCACCGGCCTCTGACATGGACAACGAGTCGCAGTACTCGGGCTACTCCTACAAGTCCTCACACTCCCGCAACTCTAGGAAGCACAGGTGGGTAAACACGTGTACGACATAGATACTTATACTGTACATGTACTCACACTCATTCTCTTGTTTCTACACTCTCACTTGCGTGAACATGCATGTCAGGGAAGCTGTGTATAACTTTGTTTACCTGGTTTGGTTAACCTCCCCCAAAAATAGAAAACCATGACAGTTACGGTTAACCCTCTTAGTTTCTGTCTCTGTGTGTGATGTTCAGGGATAGGCGGGACAGGCACCGCTCCAAGAGCAGAGACGGCAGTAGTCGTGGAGACAAGTCGGTCACCATCCATGCCCCTGGAGAGCCTCTACTGGACACCGAGTCCACCCGCGGAGACGATCGGGTCAGAGTTCACTTCTTTCCTACAGTACATCTCCTCTCACTTCCACACCCTGAACTTTGATTGGGGGTCAATACCTGGCTTTAGTTTCTCTCTGTCTACTCTGTCTCTTATCACTCATCCTCTTGTCTTCTCCCATTTGTTCAGGTAATATTGCCTCTTCCCTGTCACACCTCCCAACATATGCTCAAAGAAATCTCCCCCCCCCCCTCTCCCTACTCCAGGATGATAACTGGGGTGAGACGACCACCGTGCAGACTGGCACGTCAGAACACAGCGTCTCCAACGAGGACCTGACGCGCGTCTCCAAGGAGCTCGAGGAGTCCTCCCCGCTGGAATGCCGGCGTTTCTTGGGCCCAGGATTGGGCGCCGTCCTTGGCCTCTTCGCCCTGGTCACCCCCCTGGCTTTCCTGGCTCTGCCGCAGCTGCTGTGGCGCGAGGCCCTGGAGCCCTGCGGCACACCCTGCGAGGGTCTCTACGTCTCCCTGGCCTTTAAGCTCCTGGTCCTCCTCATCTCTACCTGGGCTCTGTTCCTGCGCCCGCCGCGCGCTACCTTGCCTCGCTTCTACGTCTTCCGCTGCCTGCTGCTGGCGCTCGTCTTCCTGTTCGTGGCGTCCTACTGGCTGTTCTACGGCGTGCGCGTGCTGGAGCCCCGGGAGAGGGACTACAGGGGCATCGTGGGGTACGCGGCGTCGCTGGTGGACGCGCTGCTCTTCATCCAGTACCTGGCCCTGGTGCTGCTGGAGGTCAGACACCTGCAGCCTGCCTTCTGCCTCAAGGTGGTGCGCACCACAGACGGGGAAAGTCGCTTCTACAACGTGGGACATCTCAGGTGGGTCTTGGAGACGTGTGTTTGTAGTTTACATGCTGTTTTGCATAGAGATTTGGGAGTGGGTTTCTATTGTGTGGGGTTCTGTGTAATGGTTGTTTAGTTTGTTTGCATTTTTAGTAACCTAGTACTCTGATTTCAGAGACTTATGATATCATTGTGGTTGGCCTGCAAATCTGTCAGTCGGAGATTAACCGAAACCCGCATTACCCCATCAGTCAGTTTGTTTGGGCTATTTGCATACAAATCTCTTCATTTCTTTGTTTGAATCCCCATTAGCTTTTGCAGAGGCAGCTGCTACTCTTCCTGGGATCCACACAAGACACAAAACATGACAAGTAACACAACACTGGTACACTGATAGACAAGGACACTCACCCAAATGTAAAATACAAACATAATAATAATAATAATAATACGAAGAAAAAAAAAGTGTGTGTCTGAGTATGTTTATTCTCCCTCAAAATGTTTTGGTTGCACCAGGCTATTTGGTTAGCAGTCATGCGTATGATCAAATGGGAGCGGTTGTGTCTGCTCCGCTAGTCATCTGGTTCCCACCTTAGTGTGTTTGAAGCAGCAAGGCCTGGGTTGCAACTATACCCCACCCAGCTGATCATCTAAAATAGCTGCAGGACCACCTCGGGTTAAGTGCCTTGCTCAAGGGCACATCGCCAGAGTTAATATGCTGCCAAAGGAATAATGATGATGCTGCTACTGATGATGATTAGGACATATTCCATAGTAATGACATACCTCCCTTGTTGTTCTCCAGTATTCAGAGGGCAGCAGTGTGGGTGCTGGACCGGTACTACAGTGATTTCCCAGTCTATAACCCTGCCCTCCTCAACCTGCCCAAGTCCATCCTCTCTAAGAAGAGTTCTGGCTTCAAAGTCTACACTCTGGGTGAAGGTAAGTCTCGAATGCTATCCTTTCCGTCTCTCATCGTCTCGCCCCTCTTTTCCCTCAGTCATTTTCTCACCTCTTCGCCTCTTGTCTTCTATGTGTTTTTTTTTTTTTGTTGCAAAGAAATTGTAACATTAGATGTTTGTTGATCCTTTTTCTTTATTGTGATTTTTCTTCCAGAGAACAACACTAACAACTCTACGGGTCAGTCCAGAGCGATGATCGCTGCGGCCGCCCGCAGGAGAGACAACTCCCACAACGAGTATTACTACGAGGAGGCAGAGATGGACCGCAGGGTCCGCAAGCGCAAGGCCAGGTGAGGAGGGGAGACACGCTGGGCTGGGTAGATCTTTAAAGAAAGAACATTTCAATCCATTTGTTGTAGAAAAACTGCTTTTGTGAAAAGTGCATTTTTTTTGTGTCATTTGGTGAGTTAAACAGTTCAAGACTAATCAAGGGAACATCACAGATTTTTCAAACCCCAAAAATAGTAGATTTAAATATATATATTTTTGAATTTTTCCTATTCTTCTTTTTTTTACATTACAATACAAAAACAAACGTATACATACGAACACCAACTTACAGACGCATCCAAACAATGTCTACATTTCATCCGCCTAGACCTGCCTGCTCATATCCCCATCCCTATTTCCTGCATTATTGTTTGCCACTTGGCCTTAAATGGTACCAATTTGTTTTTCTCCGTCGCCTGTGCTATTTCAATAAGGTGGACGTTATTTTAGCTCCTCTCAGTTTAGCGCTTGCAATACAAATGCTAGCCTGAAATGACACCTGCGCACTCATTACGCATGCCCTTTTCTCCTCCCAGGCTGGTGGTGGCGGTAGAGGAAGCCTTCACCCACATCAAGCGCCTCCAGGACGACGAGCCAGCCGCGTCATCCCCCAAACACCCCCGTGAGGTGATGGACCCCCGCGAGGCAGCTCAGGCCATCTTCGCCCCTATGGCCCGGGCCATGCAGAAGTACCTGAGGACCACGCGCCAGCAGCCCTATCACAGCATGGAGAGCATTATCAACCATCTGCAGTTCTGTATCACGCACAACATGACCCCCAAGGTGAGCCACCATTCCCTTAACATGATCACTACGCCCTCACAACATAATCACTACGCCCTCACAACATGACCCCTACGCCCTCACAACATGACCCCTAAGATGCCTATCAAACAGTAAGCTGTACACTCTTGATGTGACACCTATACCCTTTACATATGACCACTCCACTCTTAAATAGGACCCGTATACCCCAAATAACAGCCCATATAAGACACTATTCTTGACCGTAAAGGGATTGATATAAGCATGTTTCCCCTGAGGAATAATATCTAGCCTACTTTACATTCCACGGAGAGAAATTGCACACTACAAACATTTAACTCCGAGCGGTTGCCCCACTTTCGATATGACGTCCCACCCTGGCTGGCTGTCTGCTTCTTCTCTGTGTGTTTCTCTCAGGCCTTCCTGGAGCGCTACCTTTCTCCAGGCCCCACGCTGCAGTACCAGCGGGAGAACGGTATGGGTCGCCAGTGGACTCTAGTGAGCGAGGAGCCGGTGACATCAGCCCTGAGTCGGGGTCTAGTCTTCTCCCTGCGACGTCTCGACTTCTCCCTGGTTGTCACGGTGACGCCCCTCCCCTTCCTCCACCTGGGGGAGGAGTTTATCGACCCCAAGAGCCACAAGTTTGTCATGAGGCTGCAGTCGGAAACCTCTGTGTAGAGGGAGAGAAAGTAGTGGATAGGGGGGGGGGTGCGAGAGAGGAAGAGGGAACCTATGCTTCAACTTTTCTCAAAGCCCATCTCTCTCAGTATTGACCTCCGTGTGAAAAAGGGAGAGAAGACGGCTGTCTCTTTTTTTGCACAAAGCAGTGGAAATGTGGCGTCTGCTACCAAGGGCTGGAGGAGAGACCTCTGTGGCTATCCCGTTTTATTAACTGTGTGTGAATGTCTTTGTGTGTGTTACTGTGTTAGTCATTGTGACTTGTATGTTTCTCATTCCTTGACAGTAACTGGACCGCATTATTTGAAGTTGACATTACTACATTACTAACCAATGAACTGATAAAATATTAAAGATAAATGTGAATAGGAAGACTTGATTAAAAAAATTTTTTTTTAAGAACTAGGAAAGTTATGTGCTTGCACAAGTTGCAAATTAGCTACGACGTCAACCAATCAGGTGATTGGAATCACTGAATCGACAAATAAACTGACTGCTTCCTGACAGTGGAACCATTTTCATTGGACAAAATCTGACCCTGGTCCAAAGGAAGTGGGTTGTTCTAGGGACAGCTGATGAATGTTTAGTTGAAACACTGACCAGCTGATTTTCATAAGAAATGAAACGTTTAGGATATTTTTTGTGACGTTAATTAATGGATGTTATGTTGGGGACTTTTGATGTGTTTTCCAGTGTTGGTTTTATAATGAAGAAGACGGAACAGATACAAAAAACAGACTGAACCTACTGTCGTCATGATATGAGAGGTTATTTTTGTTTTTCATGACAAATAAAAGTCCATATCAGATATAGGGCTGAGTCCCAATAGTATCTAATTTCTCCTGAATTGTGGACTCATTTACTACTTCCCATCAAAAGCATTGCCTTGGTGGAGGCCAGGCCTAGTGGGAGTTTCCACCATATTACTTATACCAGTCATCAAGTCAGTGAAGAAGTCATTTTTTTGGAAGAAAGAGAGACACATCCATAGTCATGTGTACAACATGACCACTGTACTGTTCTGAACATTTGACCATGCCTAAACACACAAACCAACACATTTGTTTTTTTATTAAGCTGTACTTGCGTGCAGTTTAAGATATTATTTGTTCGATTCAAGGCTCTGAGGTGAACATCAGCAACAGTCCTTATGGGTCCAGCACAAACAACGGTTCTTGGGCTCTTTGGCAGCTTAGAGCTGCTGTAGTCTGTCTCCTATTGTTGTATATAAATGGTTTTATCTTTTTATATGTGTACCATATGTTTGAGACAATGGTAGGTTTTTTTTTTTTTTCTACATAAGAACTGCATTTTATTTGATATTTTTTAGTATCACTTGATGTGAATGTTTTTCATATTTCATAATTTTAGGACTAAATTGTTACGGCCTTCTAAATAAATTATCTCTCGTGATATGATGCTATGTGCCCCTCCCACACCGGTCTCTCTGTCTCATATTTAAATGTATAGTAGTATTGGAACGAAAATTGAAAATTAATAGATTTGTCAGAGAATGTACAATTCAAAGGAATAGTGTGGAATAACCTTTTATACTTGTGACTTTGACAAACTGTTTTTTGACAAGTATGTTAACGAAGCGGAAGCCTAACCACAAACAGTAGAGGATGTAGCCTCTGCATCAAACCTGTCACTAGAAGGCGGAACCGTATCCATTTTGAAGGTCACATTTCAATATGGCATGTGTTGTTCTCGCTCTTCTTACAATCTTACCAGGTAGGCTGCTTACTTTGAAATGTTTCTTGATTTCATTGAGGGTCTCTCTAAAACTCTGTCATTGTTAATACTTTGAAGTAATGAGTGATGAGAGGGGCAGGGTTGAGGTCAATTCTGTTTCAATCAAGTAAGTCAATTGAAATTACATTACAAGACTTTAAAGGAAATCCTCATTGAAAATGCACAGTTGAAGTCGGAAGTTAGAAAAAACCTTGTTTTTCAACGTCTCCAAAAATGTCTTGTTATCAAACTAGAGTGTTGGCAAGTCGGTTAGCACATCTACTTTGTGCATGACACAAGTCATTTTTCCAACAATTGTTTACAGACAGATTATTTCACTTATAATTCACTGTATCACAATTTCAGTGGGTCAGAAGTTTACTTACACTAAGTTGATTGTGCCTTTTAAACAGCTTGGAAAATTCCAGAAAACTATGCCATGGCTTTAGAAGCTTCTGAATGGCTAATTGACATCATTTTAGTCGGTGCTTCTTTGCTTGACATCATGGGAAAATCAGAAGAAATCCGCCAAAACCTCAGAAAAAAATTGGAGACCTCCACAAATATGGTTCATCCTTGGGAGCAATTTCCAAACGCCTGATGGTACCACGTTCATCTATACAAACAATAGTACGCAAGTATAAACACCATGTGACCACGCAGCTGTCTTACCGTTCAGAGCTGAAATAAATTAGTCTCTCTAATATTATTCTGACATTTCACATTCTTAAAATAAAGTGGTGATCCTAACTGACCTGAGATGGAATTTTTACTAGGATTAAATGTCAGAAATTGTGAAAAACTGAGTTTAAATATATTTGGCTAAGGTGTATGTAAATTGTCCATTCTTGAATTAAATCATCTGAATAAAATGGGACTGACCCCAAACCCTGATAAAGGCACTTGCTATGAAGTCACCTTTATCGATTAGCTTTTTGAACTTTAATGTTGTACCGAAGATCAAGGTATATGAAACCTTTCATCCATACATATCACATCTCGTATGAAGTAGTTTCGGCTAATTTGACCACTTTTGATACAATTTGTTTAAGGTTAAGATTTCAAACCTCCATTGATACGTATTGCCTACGTCTTGACCCATGACCGAAATTGAAAACAGAAACAGAAAGCCTAATTCTAAATTGTCCTAAATTATATACTATCTCATTAAAATGACAGTTATCACAAAACCAGTTATTTATTTAAACGGAATAATAATTTATGTTCATACTCTCAGAATATTGAAGCAATTGATGATGATAATGATGATGATCTCTGTTATTACCATAAGGATACATATTTGAATTATGTTATATCTAATTCTGTGTATATTACTATACATGATACCATCAGGACAATCATTCCATTATGTTTCAGTGGTGATGGGAGATACCACTGGTTACCTGGGAGATTCGGTCACCTTGTCTTCAGGAGCCAACTCATCCTGGATCTTGAGCAAGATAGAGTGGTCTATATTCAGCAACAACACCTGGATTGCAACGTACAGGAAAGAAACAGACATTCTCAAAACAGACCGTTTCTGGCAGTTTCAGGGTCGTCTAAGACTCAACATCTCGTCCGGGGACTTAGAGATGTGAGGATAGGGGATGCCCTGGTTTACTCTGTTCTCCTTCAAGACTATAAGGGAGAGCAGCATAACGTACCTGTCCAGCTCACTGTGACAGGTAAGGCTCTCAATCACAACAACGTACCTGTATTAAAGGTGCACTCTAGGATTTCCATCAGATTTGCCGGCACAAGTGAGCCCAGAACCCAAGGGTCCCAAAATGGCAATTGAATGCAAGCTTCACCCCCCCCCCCAAAAAAATGTATTGTTAAACATTTCTAGTCTGTCTATCTATCTATGGGTAACAGGGTATACGTGTTATGCTCGACTCACTCAGTTTTCCACCACAAAACACCAGAAAAAGGCCAAAAAAAAGAGTAGAACCAGCTCGCCTGCTTTTACATTATGATTTCAATATTAGATGTTCAATGTTTCTTTTGAAAAAATATGAATAGTTTCACAATATTAAAACAAGAGTTCAGTTCACGTAACAGGGTTGACCTTAACATGAGGGACAGGCGTTTCATGTGATAAGATGAATCGCTAATCATATGAAATAAATAATAATCTTCAGAAATTAATTTGTAAAAAGCAACAAAATAACTAGGGCTTTACAATGATGGTGAACACTTTTGAGGTTGGGGTTAATTAAGTTGAGCTCTTTCTAGAAATCACAGAAGGTGCGGACAGGAGGGACATGTCAAAATGAAGAATTTTGGCACTTTCTCACAGATGTATTGTATTTTCTATGAGATCTTATTCTTATAACAGGCTTTTAAAACAGAATATTTGAGCACAATTTCTAATTAAAATATCAAAGGGATGCAAAACGTACTCATTTGGTGGATTAACTCTACTGTATTCATGTTGTATTCCCAGTTTTGTTTCTCGAAAATGTGTTTTCTATTCACGAGAGCTTCCTGTATTTCTGTTCAAATGTCCAGAGCGTCTCAGCAAGCCCAGCGTCCATAAGATCTTCAGCATGTTGAAGGACAGCCATTGTGTGATGGCTCTTCAGTGCTCCTCTTCAGTGAAGGACACCCACCTCTCCTGGGAACCAGAGGCTGCGTTTGAGGATGCCTTCTGGAAGGGGAATCCTAACACCAACGTCTCTGTCGTCTGGACGTCTTATAGCTCCAACAGAAATGCCACCTTCACCTGTACTGCCAGCAATGGGCTCTCTAAAGCCTCCAGGGTTGTGACGGAGAGATGCCAAGGTACGGTCACTTCTATGGCCATGATTCTTTCCCGGAACACATGATCTGACCAGAAAAACAGTGGTGAATTCATTAATCTATGGGCAGGGAGTTCTTACGCTGGTCAAGCTTGCTGTTGTGTTTGAGAACAGTGTTTGTCTTACAGTGAGGTCCCAAAGTATTTGGACAATGACACATTTTTGGTTGTTTTGCTTCTGTAATCTGAGTTTGAGTTTAAAGTGCAGACTGTCAGCCTTAATTTGAGGTGAACTGTTTGTAACTGACAGTTGACCTGTAAGTCTATGTCGTTGTCTTTTGTTTGAATTGTTTACGTGTCCGCTGTGCGGGGGAAATGATAAGACAAGCGGAACTACGTAGCTAATACTGTTGTAACAGGGATCCTTATTGTCGCAACACACTTTTGGGGGGAAGGCAATCCCGCACTGTGTTAGCTAAATTGTCATGTCATCGGGTGTAGTTCATAAAGGTTGAAGCGTGTTTGTTAGGATGGTGACGTTATAATGATTAAGGATAAAGTGTGAATTCATGCCAGGAATAATACGTGTGAAGTTTGATTTCCTCCCTTCTGTAATAAGCAGCCAATTAGGTATTTTTCCTTTATTCATGTGTTTAATCTGATACTGTTGTAGCACCGGCTAAACTGTTATGTATGTAAGCACTTCAGAGTTATACCAAGCTAATAAGTCACTCGTAAGAGAAGGTTGTAAGAGTGTGCTTAACTGTATTTTTCATTTACTTTATAGTTCTCACGGAAGGTGATAATTCTGACTAAAACTACAGAATAAAGCCGCCAGTTCAAACCAAGGAACGGTTGTGCTCGTGGTCACCGGAGGGAGCTACACTGTTTAGAAACTGCAGCACTTTTTGTACATAGTCCCCCCATTTCAGGGAACCAAAAGTATTTGAACAAATTAAAGTGTGTATTAAAGTAGTCGAAAGTTTAGTAATTGGTCTCATATTCCTAGCACGCAATGACTTCATCAAGCTTGTGACTCTACAAACTTGTAGTTTGTTTTGGCTATTTCAGATTATTTTGTGCCCAATAGAAATGAATGGTAAATAATGTATTGTATCATTTTGGAGTCACTTGTATTGTCAAACAAAAAAAAAGTAGTGGGTGTGGTCAACGGCACAGTTTTAGAGGCTCTTCTCATGGCCCCATATACAAAAGTTTTCCATTTTATAGCTAATTTTCTGCAATTATACCCATTTTGCCATGGCTTACGCCTTGTTCTAATGCTATCTGAGTGAATTAAACATTATAACAAAATCAATGGGTGCCCCATGACATCATTGGAATTTCAGATTTTTTTTATTTTGGTGATAGTTCTCAAAGATGTTATTTAAAAACATTTTGCCCCATTATCTTTTCTACAGACTTCATATCCGGTTTGAGTCGTTCAAGCTTTTTCAGTGTAAACTTAATGTAGTCATTGCATGCTAGGAATATGGGTCCAAATACTAATCTTTTGGCTACTTTGAAACAACAAAATTGTCACTTTCCAAATATTTTTTAACCTGACTGAATTTCTATTCTCTCCCTGTCTCCTCAGAGCCCGACATGGTGGGAGAGACCCGCTTCCCTGGAATAGTTTTTCTAATGTTGCTCTTAGGAATTGTGTTTGGATGTTTCTTAACATATATTTATTTTAGAGTTGAGTTAAAAATGTTCCCCGTAGCAACTTTGTAAACTTTGTTTTCATGATGCCTTGCTTAAAAATGATGTACAAAATAAAATCCGCTGCAGCTGATTTGCTTGGTCCTTTCTTGCTGCAGCTTTCTGCGGAGTAATTGACATAGGTTTTTTAACTGACAATTATCTTGGGTGTTATCCCCAGGATTTGGAAGGTGGCCTGTGTTCCCTCTCCACAAAGGTGGTGAGATACCAAACCCGGTCTTGGGGATGGCTAACTCTGGAGATCCCTTCGATCTCCTATGAGTTAGGTAAATCTGATTTTAGTTATCTTGAACTTTACTTGTGGAAAGATCGCCAAGGCTTTCTAAAGTTGGATGAATTGGGGCCTCTAGGGCAATTAAAAAGGCTAATTGAGGACCTTTATACTGAAGAATGTATTTGTTTTCTATGACTGTTTAGCTTTTTGTATATTGATGTGTATACAGGGTTCATCTTTAAAATAGACATTGGTCTTAGCATGACTCACTGTTCAAATAAAGCTTCATTATTATTTATATTTTTTGGTAATCAACAATTAAAGGTATTAGGATTGCTGCCATTCCAATATAGTCTTGCTTATACCAGACTCTACTAAATATATTTATAACTAACCCAATATAGTTAATCTGTACCATTTACAGTGGGAGCAAATTAAGCATAGTGGGCAGAAAAAGCAAGAAGGTGAGTAAAAGCACGAGCTAGCAAGATCCTATTGGCTCGTTGTCGCATGTACAGTGCATTCAGGAAGTATTCAGACCCCTTAACTTTTTCCACATTTTGTTACGTTACAGCCTTATTCTAAAATCCTCATCAATCGAAACACAACACCCCATAATGACAAAGAAAAACAGATGGAAAACAGAAAAAAATGTATTCAAAACAAAAACTGAAATATCACATTTGTATAAGTATTCAGACCCTTTACTCAATACTCAACACAATTACAGCTTTGAATCCTCTTGCGTATGACACTACAAGCTTGGCCCACCTGTATTTGGGGAGTTTGGCACACCTGTATTTGGGGAGTTTCTCCTATTTTTCTCTATAGATCCTCAAGCTCTGTCAGGTTGGATGGGGAGCATCGCTGTACAGCTATTTTCATGTCTCTCCAGAGATGTTTGATCGGGTTCAAGTCCGGGCTCTGGCTGGGCCACTCAAGGACATTCAGAGACTTGTCCCAAAGCCACTCCTGTGTTGTCTTGTCTGTGTGCTTCGGGTCATTGTCCTGTTGGAAGGTGAACCTTCGCCCCAGTCTGAGGTCCTGAGCGCTCTGGGGCAGGTTTTCATAAAGGATCTCTCGGTACTTTGGTCCGTTCATCTTTCCCTTGATCCCGACTAGTCTCCCAGTCCTGCTGCTGAAATACATCCCCACAGCATGATGCTGCTACCACCATGCTTCACCATAGGGAGGTGCAAGGTTTCCTCCAGATGTGACACTTGGCATTCAAGCCAAAGAGTTCAATCTTGGTTTAATCAGACCAGAGAATATTGCCATAATTGGTAACAATATAATGATATTGAAGCACATTTGATTACTACGCTAGTTGTTCTTGAATAAGAACATTTTGTGTAGGGTTCCCATAGTTAATCCAGTAAAAGTACTTTCTGTAGTGCCTCTTTCATACCTTATGCTGCTTATGTCACCCAGTCATTTGTGATGCAGACTTATCACTTTATCTAAGATACTAAATGTCTTCTATGCCTATCATGTACTTCATCAAACAATACAACTTCATCAAACAAGTTATGTCAGCCTAAATCTCTTCAAAATAAAAGGTTATATCTATTTATCTACTCTACGATCAACAAAAGGAAAATATTGAATAATGAAAAAGTAGGCAACAAAAAAAATTCTGCAATGTGCAGGTCATGATGAAATTCAACAGTAACATCTTAATAATCATTAGGTGGGTGCTTAGATTTGTCCTATTTCAATCATTTAAAAGTGTGTATTATACAAATGTGTTTTTTTTGTTGCATATCCCATTCCCCTGGCCAAGGATCAGCCATTATTGACAGTGACCCTGGAGCAATTAGGGTTAAGTGCCTTGCTGAAGGGCACATCGACAAATCATTCTCTTAGTCATTTGGTGATTCAAACCAACAACCACTAGGTTACTGGCCCAACACTTTTAACCGCTAGACTTCTCTTCTACGCCAATATACAAAATGTACATTAAGGAACTCCCCTCATCTGGTTGTTTAGGTCTTAATTGGAAGGGAAAACCAAAAACTTGCAGATGGTTCTACAGTATATCTATGGAAGCCCAGCCTATGACCACATCCTGTTCAGCCTAGAGAACATCCTGTTCAACTTACAGTACTTCCTGGTAGGGAGAAGAGTGTCCAAATGTGATCTTATCATACACAGTCTGCAGCTAAATGTGACAGACAACCAAAAATAAACCATTTCAGCATCATGAAAGGTGGCCCATTTCCAAACTAGACTACAGTAGTGGTATTTTAGAAACGGTATTTTCTAGTTATAGTCTTGCAAAGTCAGTTTCCTCATTTTTAAACTGAAGCATTCATTGGCATTCATCTCTTGTCTCCCCTCAAACTGGGATACAGGTGAATATACAACTTCTGAGTTGAAATACCCTTTCCTCTATACTTCCACTGCTTTATGGTGACATTTTGCCCCTCTAAGCCTGCAGGGATCTCCACAGAGTCCCCTACTGTCTTGTGGAACGACCGGTATGAAGAAACAACCACAACGGAAACATAAACATGTACATTGGCATTCTGACATCAATCAATGTTGACACTTTATATTACAGTGCACTTACTACTGTGTTATTATTCATGTAAGTACAGTGTAGCAAGTGTTGTAATTACTCATTGTTACTCTGTAATACTTGTTACAGTGTGTTTACATAAATCATTTCACAATTATACACTGCAATGCAAAGTCCTACCTAATCAATGATAGATAATAATTGATTGGATTTATATAGCACATTTCCGGGTTTGATTTATACTGTACGTGGCACTTTACATATTTGCACTTTTTACGTATCTAAGCATGTGGGTCCGATTTTACTCCTTTACATGTCAGTCAGAGGCCTAGGCCACTAAAGATGCCTTTCTACTGACTCTGAAAAACACCAAAAGAAAGATGCCCAGGGTCCTTGCTCATCTGCGTGAACGTGCCTTAGGGATGCTGCAAGGAGGCATGAGGACTGCAGTTGTGGCCAGGGCAATAAATTGCGATGTTCGTACTGTGAGACGCCTAAGACAGTGCTACAGGGAGAGAGGACGGACAGCTGATCATCCTCGCAGTGGCAGACTACTTGTAACAACACCTGAACAGGATCTGTACATCCGAACATCACACCTCCGGGACAGGTACAGGATGGCAACAACTGCTCGAGTTACACCAGGAATGCACAATCCCAACATCAGTGCTCAGACTGTCCGCAATAGGCTGAGAGAGGCTGGACTGAGGGCTTGTAGGCCTGTTGTAAGGCAGGTCCTCACCAGACATCACTGGCAACAACGTCGCCTATGTGCACAAACCCACCGTCACCGTTTTTCCTAACTTTATCATGCCAGTAAGCACATGCAATAGATACAAAGCATGAACAGGATAAAGTAAAATATCATTTCAAAACATACCATAGTGGAGGTTAGAGAGTAGGAGAAGTAGTATTCCCTGTTTAGAGAAGCAGGAGAAGGGACCACCAGACATTTCTTTAAGGCGTTGCATGACTGTTCCCTCTGGCTGTATGTCCTTCTTATCCAGGGGTGTCATGCAACCCAAAAATCTTAGGGGGAACAAAGTACACGAGGATGGCTAGATTGTCCGGAGGGGGGGATATGCTCGAAACAACCACCCGAAAAAGCTTTTACCTGTAAATATTATACTTCATTTTTCTCCATATCTAAGCATACCGTTTGAACTGTCTGTATCAACCCCTCTGGTGATGCAAATACAAACAACCTAATATGCTTCACTGCAGCTCTGATAAAATCTGGGTAAAAGATTGAAAGGAATGTGATGCTTATTCAGTACATGTAGTTATTGCTTGCTTTTCTAAAGTCTACCAAACTTGCCAGCTAAGATAGTTAGACAGGTTAACTTGACTGACAGCCTGGAATGGCTTCTTGGTAGCTAGTTATGAGGTTGGAAAATTAGGAACCTATCTGGGCCAGCCAACTTCATAAAATTGCTTAGGTGGCTAATAGTATTTCAGAGAAACAACATCACATTTTTTGGTTTTAATTCAAGAAAGTTGTTTTTAATTAATTTTTTTACAGGACAAATCTGAGGGGGTACATGCCCCTGTACCCCTATGGGCATGACACCTATGTTCTTATCAATGGCATTGGTATCTAACAGTTGACTAACCAAAACACACCAAGAAGAAAGAGTAGAGAAGAGACAGAGCAGAGACTTCCTTTTGATGAGGGCTGCTGTTCTATAAAATTATTCCTGTATGTTAGTTGAAAAGGAAGTCACATTTCATAGTTTCTCTCTGAAAATAACCCTTCACTCAGATTGAGAGTTAGATGATGAGGCGTGGCTGTGTTTGGAGTCTGTCACTGTGTTGATCAGTCTGATGGTGGTGGTTTTGGAGCCTGTGTTTCCTAGCTGCTGCTGGTTGTGTGGTTAGAAGATGGCGCCGACGGAGATGGAAGCTTCATACAGTATGCCTGCAGAAGGGTTTGCATGACTTCTGGATAATATCGTAATTCTCAAACTTTGTTTTGACTTATGCCATGTTAATATGATATCTGATTGAGAATGTATTAGAAATACATATTTGTATGACTTGAGTATTTTGCATTTAAGTGGGCAGATCTAAACTCAAATGTATTTTGTAACAAGATAGTCTGTGTGCATTTTCATCTAGGCTTCATATGCCTGCAGAAGGGTTTGCATGACTTCTGGATAATCTTGTCATTTTCAAACTCTGTAATGACTTAGGCCATGTTAATATGACACCTGAATGAGAACGACTAACAAAATCAATGAGGGCCCCCTAGAAAAAAATATATATTTGGGGATCTGAAACAGTCTTTGAATGTTTGTAATTTTAATTCAAACCCTAACCAGCTGAATGGAGATGTTAGCTAATGTTATGGGAATGTTCCCGGTTTACTGGGAATGCTCTCAATCAACAATTCTCAGTAACGTCTTACTTGCTATGACAGTGAGACTGTATGTTGTTGTTTATCTCCTTTAGTTGAATGCACTGTCACTCTGGATAACCAAAATGTAAATGTGTGTATATGGGAAAATGAAGAACTGCAAAGCAGACTGGGAATTGTTATTGGCCTTGGTTTTTATGGCAGAGCTCATTAGAATAATACTCAGCATGCTTTGCAACTGTTCATTTTTACATATACATTTATATTTAGCTAATTTAGCAGATGCTTATATCACACAATAATGCTGTCAGACTTTTGATACATATTTAAGGTTAAAGGGGGCCACAAAATTGTGAACCGCTATGAAGTAATGGAAAAGAAAAATATTTTGAAAATACAAATTACAGCTTCTGAAAGTATCTTGTTACAAAATACAGTTTGGTTCCGCCCACTACAACACAAAATAATCAGAAGTAATTCAAGTATGTATTTAAAATACAGACATACCACCCATCTGTTCATAGCTCAATAACCCAACTAAATGACCAAAACACTGGGCCAAAAGTTACTCGACGTGTGTTCTGTCTACTATTTACCCAGGAAAACAGTTGTGAATTCAGGAATCTATTGGCAGGGACTTCTTACACTGGTCCAACTTGCTGTTGGGTTTGTGAGCAACGTTTATTGTATTTCTGTTCTTACTCTCTTTATGTCTCCCCTTGTGATTAGTGGAACAGCCCAAGCTTGCCGTGGTGGTGAAAGAGAACTGCAATGCTGGAATTGTTTTTGGAATATTCGTTTTGTGTTCTGAGGTTTTTCTACATATGTTCTCAGAAGTTAATTAAAGGGTTTACATTTTTATTTATATAATTTCACAATGTCTCTAGATGTTTCCATATGCGTTTATAGCTGCTAAATCAAATAGTACATACATCTATAACAGTACCGGTCCTTCTGTAGCTCAGTTGGTAGAGCATGGCGCTTGTAACGCCAGGGTAGTGGGTTCGATCCCCGGGACCACCCATACGTAGAATGTATGCACACATGACTGTAAGTCGCTTTGGATAAAAGCGTCTGCTAAATGGCATATATATGTCTGTCAGAGTCATTCATAATGTGCTTATCAAGTGCTACTACATTTCTAAGTTAATTCAACACCTGGTCTCTCCTTTTTTCTCCATATTTATAGACAGAATTATTGTAATATGATATATTTGTCTGATTGCAAAGATCCACATTTTGTGAGCAGATAGCATGTTGAATTTATGTGAATGTGACTGAAGATGAGGTATTAACACATACAGTGTTTTACTTGCGATATTGTATTTACTTTGCCACCATGGCCTTTTTTGCCTTTACCTCCCTTTTCACCTCATTTACTCACATTGTATATAGACTTGTTTATACTGTATTATTGACTGTATGTTTGTTTTACTCCATGTGTAACTCTGTGTCGTTGTATCTGTCGAACTGCTTTGCTTTATCTTGGCCAGGTCACAATTGTAAATGAGAACGTGTTCTCAACTTGCCTACCTGGTTAAATAAAGGTGAAAAAATAAAAAAAATAAAACAATTGTTATTATAAGGAAATGTACAGCTATTTACTCTACAATACAAACTTAAACTACAATACACAAAAACACAAAGAAATAAATGTCCACTATTGTAGAATCACCGCTTTCAGAATATATATATATATTTTACTGCTATTATTAGTCGTTATTGCACAACTATAAACAGTTAATTCAACAATAGAATACAATAGGCTATAACTTAAAGGCCCAGTGCAGTCAAAAGCGTGATTATCTTGTGTTTTATATACATTTCCACACTATGAGGTTGGAATAATACTGTGAAATTGTGAACATTATGATAATGCCCTTTTAGTGTAAAAGCTGTTTGAAAACACTGCCTGAAATAACAGCCTCTTTTTGGTGGTGACATCACCATGTGATAAATTAGTTAATAGATCAATAAGAAAAAGAGTTCCAAATCTCTTTGCCAAAACAGCACATTTTCAGTTTTCCAGACCACTACCAGACAGTGCTACCAAAATTCTTGCTTGAGAAAATATTTGCTAAGGTCTTTAGATTCTTTTTGACTATTTGAATTGAAAACAATCACAGTAAGGTACTTAATTGTTACCCAGAAATGATGTTATATTGAGATAAAAATGGATGCACTGAACCTTTAATAAAAAAAGTTGTTAGCCTGAATCTCTAGAAAAGAAAAGGTTCTAATGCACACACACAGAACTTGAAAAACAAGTTTTATGACTCCAACATAAGTGTATGTAAACTTCCGACTTCAACTGGATACAGAACCAGTCAAAAGTTTGGACACACCGACTTATTCAATGGTTTTTCTTTATTTTTACTATTTTTTACATTGTAGAATAATAGTGAAGACATCAAAACTATGAAATAACATATGGAATCAAGTATTAACCAAAAAGGTGTTATTTTGAGCCAATCAGTTGTGTTGTGACAAGGTAGGGGTGGTATACAGAAGATAGCCCTATTTGTTAAAAGACCAAGTCTATATTATGGCAAGAACAGCTCAAATAAGTAAAGAGAAACGACAGTCCATCATTACTTTAAGACATGAAGGTCAGCCAATCTGGAAAAAGTCAACTACTTTGAAAGTTTCTTCAAGTGCAGTCACAAAAGCGATCAAGCGCTATGATGAAAATGGCTCTCATGAGGACTGCCACAGGAAAGGAAGACCCAGAGTTACCTCTGTAGCAGAGGATAAGTTCATTAGAGGTAACAGCACCTCAGATTGCAGCCCAAATAAATGCTTCACAGAGTTCAAGTAACAGACACATCCCAACATCAACTGTTCAGAGGAGACTACGTGAACCAGGCCTTCATGGTCAAATTGCTGCAAAGAAACCCCTACCAAAAGGATACCAATAAGAAGAGACTTGCTTGGGCCAAGAAACACGAGCAATGGACATTAGACCGGTGGAAATCTGTCCTTTGGTCTGATGAGTCCAAATTTGCGATTTTTGGTTCCAAACGCTGTGTCTTTGTGAGACGCAGAAAAGATGAACGGATGATCTCTGTATGTGTGGTTCCCACCGTGAAACATGGAGGAGTTGTGGGGGTGTGTTGCTGGTGACACAGTCAGTGATTTATTTAGAATTGAAGGCACACTCAACCAGCATGGCTACTACAGCATTCTGGAGCGATACGCCATCCCATCTGGTTTGCGCTTAGTGGGACTATGATTTGGTTTTCAACAGGACAATTACCCAAAACACACATCCAGGCTGAGTACCGGCTATTTGACCAAGAAGGAGAGTGATGGAGTGCTGCATCAGATGACCTGGCCTCCACAATCACCCTACCTCAAAACCCAATTGAGATGGTTTGGGATGAGTTGGACCACAGAGTGAAGGAAAAGCAGCCAACAAGCGCTTAGCATATGTGGGAACTGTTGGAAAAGCATTCTTCATTAAGCTGATTGAGAGAATGCCAAGAGTGCGCAAACCTGTCATCAAGGCAAAGGGTGGCTACTTTGAACAATCTAAAGTCTAAAATATTTTTTTTCATTTGTTTAACACCTTTTTGGTTAATACTTGATTCCATATATGTCATTTCATAGTTTTGATGTCTTCACTAGTATTCTACAATGTAGAAAATAGTAAAAATAGAGAAAAACCCTGGATTGAGTAGATGTGTCCAAACTATGACTGGTACTGTATACATATGACATGGCCAAAGGTATGTGGACACCTGCTGCGGACTTGCTTCCATTCAGCCACGAGCATTAATGAGGTTGGGCACTGATGTTGGGCAATTAGGCCTGGCTCGCAGTCAGCGTTCCAATTCATCCCAACGGTGTTCACTGGGGTTGAGGTCAGGGCTCTGTGCAGGCCAGGCAAGTTCTTCCACACTGATCTCAACAAGCCATTTCTGTATGCACCTCCCTTTGTGCACAACGGCATGGTCATGCTGAAACAGAAAAGGGCTTTCCCCAGACTGTTGCCACAAAGTTGGAAGTATAGAATCGTTTAGCATGTCATTGTATTCTGTAGTGTTAAGATTTCCCTTCACTGAAACTTAGGGGCCTAGCGTGAACCATGAAAAACAGCCACAAAACATGACGGTGCCATGATTAAAGTCACTGAGCTCTTCAGTGCTGCCATTCTACTGTCAATGTTGTCTGTGGAGATTGGATTCAGCTATTTCAGCCACAAATTTGAATAGGTGTCCACATACTTGTAAATATATACAATGTATATATGAGATCAACAAAGGGGGAAGATACAATCATGAAAAAGTAAACAAATAGTGTAAGACGTGAAATGTAACAGTAACATCTAGGCCTATCTTCAGAATGTACACGTGTAAGATGCAGAGGGTTCTATACCTATGGAAGGCGCAGCCTGTGACCACAGCCTGTTCAGTTCACAATACTTCCTGGAAAGGAGAAGGGTGGGCTTCCCGGCGTCCAAACGTGATCCTGTCATACAGAGTCTTCGGCTACATGTGACAGATAATCAAGAAGAAACTGTTTCAGCATCAAGAAAGGTAGTGACTATTCTCAAAGTAGACTTCATAGTCTTCCATTCAATCTTACCTTGTTCAATCTTGGGATATCCAGATCATTGACAGTTTCATAGATGGATATTGGGTTTAGATGACTGTTTGATCTTGTCTGGAATCAAAATACAGCCAATTACAATACAGTACATACAGCTTTAACACATTCAGATACATAATAAGGCATTGTATACTTACATCTCTAATTATTGTGTTGTCCATAACATCAGCATATATTGTGTTGTCAGTTAGATCTGCTGTGTTTAATAAGAACAAAATATCAACCAATCAGAAACATTTCAAACAGGATATCAACAAACATACCCAGGAATAAATAAACAACACTCATAACGGGTTTCACTCTTTTACCAATTTTTAGTAAATCCCCAAATTGAAAACAAAATCATATCAGCTGAAGAACTCTTCTAGAACCACCTGAAATGTCACTTTAAGTACAGCTGAGGGCCCTAAGCTGTACATACCTTTGTTACGGTGTTTCCTGCAGTAGCACACTGCCACAGCTACAGTGAGGATCAGCACCACAGCGCCTCCTACTGATACTCCGATGTAGATGGAATACCATGCCTGTCCTGTCACATATTGTACACCACACATGATTAGACTATACAGTATGATAACGACTACAGGGCTCTATGTCTTATACAGGTAACTGCCAAAATAAAGGAAACCCTTGAGTAAATGACAGATACAAAGTAAAATGAAACCAGGTGCTTCCACACAGGTGTGGTTCCTGAGTTAATTAAGCAATTAACATCCCGTCATGCTTGGGGTCCTGAATAAAAATGCCCAGTTGCGGTCCTCCCGAGTGGCACAGTGGTCTAAGGCAATGCCGTGCTAGCTGTGCCACCAGAGATCCTGATTCGGGTCCAGGCTTTGTCGAAGCCGGCCACGACCGGGAGACCCATTGGACGGCGCACAATTGGCCCAGCATCGTCCTGGTTAGGGGAGGGTTTGGCCGGCAGGGATGTTCTTGTCCCATTGCATTCTAGCGACTCCTGTGGTGGGCCGGGCGCAATGCACACTGACACCGTCGCCAGTTGTACGGTGTTTCCTCCGACACATTAGTGTGGCTGGCTTCCGTGTTAAGCGGGCATTGTGTCAAGAAGCAGTGCAGCTTGCCTGGGTTGTGTTTCGGAGGGCGCACTGCTCTCAACCTTTGCCTCTCCTGAGTCTGTACGGGAGTTGCAGCGATGGGACAAGACTGAAACTACCAATTGGATACCACGAAATTGGGGAGAAAAAAGGGTTTAAAAAAAAAGCCCAGTGGTCCATTATTTTGGCTACCATGACTAGAAGAAGAGATGTCAATGACTTTGAAAGAGGGGTCTCAATGGATTTATAGGGGGTTTAAAGGGTGTGTGTGTGTCTCAATCACCAGGTCTCATCCCAATTGAACACTTATGGGGGATTCTGGAGTGGTATCTGAGACAGCGTTTTTCACACACCATTTGAACCCCTGAGCCGGATAAAAGTGTCTGCTACATGATGTAAATGTAATCAAAAGAATTACATATTCTACTTGAGAACATAAGCCTATAAGCACAAGGAAAAGTGTATAGAAGGGATTATTATGATATCTATGTACCTGGGGTGGTTGTGTCATTACTACACTTTATTGTCGTAGAGGCAGTTTTCCAACTGACGAGGTTGGAGGCGTTGCACTTTACATTGATGTCTCCCTCTGCTGGTGATAGAGAGAAGTGAATCTGCTGGGTGTCACCGTAGATCTCATTGTCTCTCTCCCACGTGTAGGTAATGTTGGGGTAGCAGGACACGTTGCACACCAGCCGTACCGTACAGGAGTGGTTGGCTAATAGCTTGATGTCTGTCTGGATCACCATCTTCGATATAGGTTCTGAGAAAGAGCCGTCAACGAGATGATACCAGTGTAAGACAATGGATGGAAGATGTCATTAACACTATAGTCATAGAAAAGGAAACAAACCATGTAAAAAAGCTGACAGCTGCCTACCGTGAACCTGAAGAGTGACAGCCTTAGTGGGAATCTGCTCGTCTGTTTCAGCAGTAACTAGAAATTTCCCTGAGTCTTGCAGAGTCAGTTTCCTAATTGTTAAACTGAAGTTAATGACATTCATCTCTAGTCTCCCCTCGAACTGGGATCCTCGTGAATACACAACTTCTGAGTTGAATTCTGCAATATCCTTTCCTCTGTACTTCCACTGCATTATGGTGATATTATGCCCCTCTAAGCCTGCAGGGATCTCCACAGAGTTCCCTACTGTCTTGTGGAATGACAGGTATGAAGAAACACCCACACCTGAAACACAAACATGTACATTAGCATTCTGACACCAATCAATGGTTACTCTTTACATTGCAGTTCACTTACTGTGTAATTATTCATGTACGTACTGTATAGCAAGTGTTGTAATTACTCATTGTTACACTGTAATACTTGTTACAGTATGTCTTACATGAATAATTACACAATAACACACTGCAAAGTCCTACATAATCAATAATAGATTATAATGGATTGGATTTATATACAGCGCATTTCCAGGTTTCATTTATGCTGTATGTGGAACTTTGTATATTTTCACATCTGTGTGGGTCCTTTTTAACTTCATTAAAGTCCACCCCCTCCCCCACATTCAGTAGAACAGGATGAGATGACAGGAAAAGAGAAGTGGGGTGGATCTGATAACCCCTCCTCAGCTCACAAGTACAAACCACACTGTGTTTAATGTTTAATTATTCACCTGAAATGTGTCATGTACTGCAAGTAACAAATTATAAACCCTTACACAAAAAATTGTCTGTCATGAATTAAGACAAAATAAAGTTACAACTCAATGAGGGGGGATATTTAGGGCATAACTGCAGTTATCCTAGTCCTGCAGTGTATGTTATTATGTAATAAAAACAATCATTTGATACAGTCCCGTGTTGCCTTGCGTTTCACATCGTAAGATTTGTTGCGTTCTAGAAGCACTGCAACAGCTGCCGACCCAACCACACCATCGGCACTCATTCTAAACTGCTGAATCACTTCATCATGATATGTTGCTATATATAGGTATTATGTAGGTGTTATCACACAGTAATAAAGCAAAAGATCCTAAATACCCAACCAATCACTGAGTACTAGGCAATCTACAGTCAACACACAGCGTTGCAAAGACCAACTAGGAAGTTAGAGAAGGCTAAACGGTTTTACTAACTTTATAATACAAGAAAGCACATGCAATAGATACAAAGCATGAACAAGAGGAAGTTATTTATTTATTTACAAAACTTACCATAGTGGAGGTTAGAGAGTAGGATAAGTAGTATTCCCTGTTTTGAGAAGGAGGAGAAGGGACAACCAAACATCTCTTTAAGGCTTTGACTGCTTCCTCTGGCTGTATGTACTGATCTATCACTGTCACTGGCAGCTAGCGGTTGACTAACCAAAACACACAGAGAAGAGTAGAGCTCTCCTTTTGACGAGGGCTGCTGTTTAAAAAAAAAAAAATCCCGTATGAGGCGTGGGCTTTGGCACTATTTGGGGTTTGACAGTGTTAATCAATTAGTCTGATGGTGGTTTTGGAGCATGTGTTTCCAAGCTGCTGTTGGTTGTGTGGTTAATGGTCAAATCAAATCACATTTTATTTGTCACATACACATGGTTAGCAGATGTTAATGCGAGTGTAGTGAAATGCTTGTGCTTCTCGTTCCGACAATGCAGTAATAACCAACAAGTAATCTAACTAACAATTCCAAAACTACTGTCTTATACACAGTGTAAGGGGATAAAGAATATGTACATAAAGATATATGATTGAGTGATGGTACAGAGCAGCATAGGCAAGATACAGTAGATGGTATCGAGTACAGTATATACATATGAGATGAGTATGTAAACAAAGTGGCATAGTTAAAGTGGCCAGTGATACATGTATTACATAAGGATGGAGTAGATGATATAGAGTACAGTATATACACATGCATATGAGATTAATAATGTAGGCTATGTAACATTATATAAGGTAGCATTGTTTAAAGTGGCTAGTGATATATTTTACATCATTTCCCATCAATTCCCATTATTAAAGTGGCTGGAGTTGAGTCAGTGTCAGTGTCAGTGTGTTGGCAGCAGCCACTCAATGTTAGTGGTGGCTGTTTAACAGTCTGATGGCCTTGAGATAGAAGCTGTTTTTCAGTCTCTCAGTCCCAGCTTTGATGCACCTGTACTGACCTCGCCTTCTGGATGATAGCAGGGTGAACAGGCAGTGGTTCGGGTGGTTGATGTCCTTGATGATCTTTATGGCCTTCCTGTAACATCGGGTGGTGTAGGTGTCCTGGAGGGCAGGTAGTTTGCCCCCGGTGATGCGTTGTTCAGACCTCACTACCCTCTGGAGAGCCTTACAGTTGTGGGCGGAGCAGTTGCCGTACCAGGCGGTGATACAGCCCGCCAGGATGCTCTCGATTGTGCATCTGTAGAAGTTTGTGAGTGCTTTTGGTGACAAGCCAAATTTCTTCAGCCTCCTGAGGTTGAAGAGGCGCTGCTGCGCCTTCTTCACGATGCGGTCTGTGTGAGTGGACCAATTCAGTTTGTCTGTGATGTGTATGCCGAGGAACTTACAACTTGCTACCCTCTCCACTACTGTTCCATCGATGTGGATAGGGGGGTGTTCCCTCTGCTGTTTCCTGAAGTCCACAATCATCTCCTTAGTTTTGTTGATGTTGAGTGTGAGGTTATTTTCCTGACACCACACTCCGAGCACCCTCACCTCCTCCCTGTAGGCAGTCTCGTCGTTGTTGGTAATCAAGCCTACCACTGTTGTGTCGTCCGCAAACTTGATGATTGAGTTGGAGGCGTGCGTGGCCACGCAGTCGTGGGTGAACAGGGAGTACAGGAGAGGGCTCAGAACGCACCCTTGTGGGGCCCCAGTGTTGAGGATCAGCGGGGTGGAGATGTTGCCTACCCTCACCACCTGGGGGCGGCCCGTCAGGAAGTCCAGTACCCAGTTGCACAGGGCGGGGTTGAGACCCAGGGTCTCGAGCTTGATGACGAGCTTGGAGGGTACTATGGTGTTGAATGCCGAGCCGTAGTCGATGAACAGCATTCTCACATAAGTATTCCTCTTGTCCAGATGGGTTAGGGCAGTGTGCAATGTGGTTGAGATTGCATCGTCTGTGGACCTATTTGGGCGGTAAGCAAATTGGAGTGGGTCTAGGGTGTCAGGTAGGGTGGAGGTGATATGGTCCTTGACTAGTTTCTCAAAGCACTTCATGATGACGGAAGTGAGTGCTACGGGGCGGTAGTCGTTTAGCTCAGTTAACTTAGCTTTCTTGGGAACAGGAACAATGGTGGCCCTCTTGAAGCATGTGGGAACAGCAGACTGGTGTAGGGATTGATTGAATATGTCCGTAAACACACCGGCCAGCTGGTCTGCGCATGCTCTGAGGGCGCGGCTGGGGATGCCGGCTGAGCCTGCAGCCTTGCGAGGGTTAATGCGTTTAAATGTCTTACTCACCTCGGCTGCAGTGAAGGAGAGTCCGCATGTTTCCGTTGCAGGCAGTGTCAGTGGCACTGTATTGTCCTCAAAGCGGGCAAAAAAGTTATTTAGTCTGCCTGGGAGCAAGACATCCTGGTCCGTGACTGGGCTGGTTTTCTTCTTGTAGTCCGTGATTGACTGTAGACCCTGCCACATGCCTCGTGTCTGAGCCGTTGAATTGAGATTCTACTTTGTCTCTGTACTGACGCTTAGCTTGTTTGATAGCCTTGCGGAGGGAATAGCTGCACTGTTTGTATTCGGTCATGTTACCAGTCACCTTGCCCTGATTAAAAGCAGTGGTTCGCGCATTCAGCTTTATGCAAATGCTGCCATCAATCCACGGTTTCTGGTTAGGGAATGTTTTAATCGTTGCTATGGGAACGACATCTTCAACACACGTTCTAATGAACTCGCACACCGAATCAGCGTATTCGTCAATGTTGTTCTGACGCAATACAAAACATATCCCAGTCCACGTCATGGTATTACTCCGATACATACCGGTAGCTGTGTTATTTTAGGAGCTGACCACTCAAAGTTGCAGAAAGTCAAAAGGAGGGATACAGAAAGAGGACGAGACGGGGGTTTAGAGAGAGAGAGTGAGAGAGAGCAAAAATATCATAACAGTATGTGTGTGTTTTCATCTTGGCTTCATATGCCTGCAGAAGTGTTTGCATGACTTCTTCTGCATGCTCATAGGTCAGTGTGGCTGAGGGAAATGAAACACCAGCTAACTTTCTCGGAAAGTAGTGGTTCCCTGGTTACTGACAAAGGCCCCTCTTCTACTTGGAATTCAACACAGTAATGGAAATATTCAATATTGTTTCTGTGTAAATACCACACCTTGGCTCATGAGTCTAACCTTTGCTTACTTGGAAAACCGCTTTGCCATCGTAGACGTGCATGTCCACATTTCAATATTAAAAAGGAACTCCTGCAGAGTATATGACATCATAAAATTGAGAAGAACTTATTTCAGGCACACTCTTCCCCAAAAAAATCATTATGAAAATCTCAATGGGTCTTCAGCTGATGGGGTATGGCATTTTAACTTTGCTAATGGGGCATTTATGTTATATTCTTCAAGATTCAATGGGTAGATATAATTAAGCCCAACATTTGATGTAGGAATAGCAGATTGCCCCTTTAACTCACACATTGTGGAGCATAAGATCTATACAAGGCTGAAAGGAGGTTTGACCAAATTAGGTTTTCTGGAAAAGTTGACGATGACAATATCCATGTACTGTATGAAAGCACTCATGCCATCAGGTGGATAAAATATAGCTTTTTTTTAAAGCACAATGCAAAGATAATGTAAAAGTATAGGCCATTAGAAGAATAATACTTGTAATATTTTGGAACTTCATGTACAGATATGTAATTCTATCATCTGAATGACAGACATCATAAATCAAAGATAATACATTTGGATGAATTTACAACAAAACTCAATACACAATACAAAGCAGACACAATTACTGTAGCTGCAGATAAGATCAATCATTACACCTTATAATAAAAAAATCTGTTACAGTGAAACGCAATTAAACCATGCTAAAGTTTAATATATCTGTTGGTGAATAAAATAAGAAAAAAATCCTTCATGTACAAGGTGCTATTGTGTGTGTGCTTGTGTGCGTTGGTGCGTGCGTTGGTGCGTGCGTTGGTGCGTGCGTTGGTGCGTGCGTTGGTGCGTGCGTTGGTGCGTGCGTTGGTGCGTGCGTTGGTGCGTGCGTTGGTGCGTGCGTTGGTGCGTGCGTTGGTGCGTGTGTGCGTAATCCATGTTCCCGGGTTCCTTCTGCTCCTCCTCTGAAGACGTGTCCCTCCATCCCTAAATCCCTCCATCCCTCCACCCTAGTTACAGTTTGGTCCCATCTGTCATGTTTGTCATTTATTATCATGTCTTGTCCCTGTGCTCCCCATTCTATTCGTTTCCCTCTGCTTGTCTTATTAGGTTCTTTCCCTCTTTCTATCCCTCTCTCTCCCCCTCCCTCTCTCACTCTCTCGCTCTCTCTTCTCTCTATCGTTCCGTTCCTGCTCCCAGCTGTTCCTATTCCCCTAATCATCATTTAGTCTTCCCACACCTGTTCCCGATCCTTTCCCCTGATTAGAGTCCCTATTTCTTCCTTTGTGTTCCGTTCCTGTCCTGTCGGTTCCTTGTTTAGAATTCACCGTGCTGTGATTGTGTATCGCCCTGTCCTGTCGTGTTTTTGCCTTCATCAGATGCTGCGTGTGAGCAGGTGTCTCTGTCAGCTACGGCCTGCGCCTACCCGAAGCGACCTGCAGTCTGTGGCCGCTTCTCCTGTTATTCCCCTCTACAGACTAGAGGATTTCTGTTATTCCCTGTTTGGACATTTCCTGTTAAGGATTCAGGATTTGTCGTTTTCTGTTTGGACTTGAATAAACTCTGTTTCTGTTAAGTCGCTTTTGGGTCCTCTTTCACCTGCATGACAGAAGGAACCGACCAAGGAATGGACCCAGCGACTTCAGACGCTCGTTACACTGCCGTCGAGATCCAAGGAGCCATGCTCGGCAGACACGAGCAGGAATTGTCTGCTGCTCGCCATGCCGTGGAGAACCTGGCCGCTCAGGTTTCCGACCTCTCTGGACAGTTCCAGAGTCTACGTCTCGTGCCACCTGTTACTTCCTGGCCTGCCGAGCCTCCAGAACCTAGGGTTAATAACCCACCTTGCTACTCCGGGCAGCCCACTGAGTGCCGCTCCTTTCTCACGCAGTGTGAGATTGTGTTCTCTCTCCAACCCAACACATACTCTAGAGAGAGCTCGGGTTGCTTACGTCATTTCACTCCTTACTGGCCGGGCTCGAGAATGGGGCACAGCTATCTGGGAGGCAAGGGCTGATTGCTCTAACAAGTTCCAGAACTTTAAAGAGGAGATGATTCGGGTTTTTGACCGTTCAGTTTTTGGTAGGGAGGCTTCTAGGGCCCTGGCTTCCTTATGCCAAGGTGAACGGTCCATAACGGATTATTCTATTGAGTTTCGCACTCTTGCTGCCTCTAGTGAGTGGAACGAGCCGGCGCTGCTCGCTCGTTTTCTGGAGGGACTCCACGCAGTGGTTAAGGATGAGATTCTCTCCCGGGAGGTTCCTTCAGATGTGGACTCTTTGATTGCTCTCGCCATCCGCATAGAACGACGGGTAGATCTTCGTCACCGGGCTCGTGGAAGAGAGCTCGCATCAACGGTGTTTCCCTGCTCCGCATCGCAACCATCTCCCTCCTCTGGCTTTGAGACTGAGCCCATGCAGCTGGGAGGGATTCGCATCTCGACTAAGGAGAGGGAACGGAGGATCACCAACCGCCTGTGCCTCTATTGCGGAGTTGCTGGACATTTTGTTAATTCATGTCCAGTAAAAGCCAGAGCTCATCTGTAAGCGGAGGGCTACAGGTGAGCGCAACTACTCAAGTCTCTCCATCAAAATCCTGTACTACTTTGTCGGTCCATCTACGCTGGACCGGTTCGGGTGCTACATGTAGTGCCTTGATAGACTCTGGGGCTGAGGGTTGTTTCATGGACGAAGCATGGGTTCGGAAACATGACATTCCTTTCAGAGAGTTAGAGAAGCCTACGCCCATGTTCGCCTTAGATGGTAGTCATCTTCCCAGTATCAGATTTGAGACACTACCTTTAACCCTCACAGTATCTGGTAACCACAGTGAGACTATTTCTTTTTTGATTTTCCGTTCACCGTTTACACCTGTTGTTTTGGGTCATCCCTGGCTAGTATGTCATAATCCTTCTATTAATTGGTCTAGTAATTCTATCCTATCCTGGAACGTTTCTTGTCATGTGAAGTGTTTAATGTCTGCCATCCCTCCCGTTTCTTCTGTCCCTACTTCTCAGGAGGAACCTGGCGATTTGACAGGAGTGCCGGAGGAATATCATGATCTGCGCACGGTCTTCAGTCGGTCCCGAGCCAACTCCCTTCCTCCTCACCGGTCGTATGATTGTAGTATTGATCTCCTTCCAGGGACCACTCCTCCTCGAGGTAGACTATACTCTCTGTCGGCTCCCGAACGTAAGGCTCTCGAGGATTATTTGTCTGTGTCTCTTGACGCCGGTACCATAGTGCCTTCTTCCTCTCCGGCCGGGGCGGGGTTCTTTTTTGTTAAGAAGAAGGACGGTACTCTGCGCCCCTGCGTGGATTATCGAGGGCTGAATGACATAACGGTTAAGAATCGTTATCCGCTTCCCCTTATGTCATCAGCCTTCGAGATTCTGCAGGGAGCCAGGTGCTTTACTAAGTTGGACCTTCGTAACGCTTACCATCTCGTGCGCATCAGAGAGGGGGATGAGTGGAAAACGGCGTTTAACACTCCGTTAGGGCATTTTGAGTACCGGGTTCTGCCGTTCGGTCTCGCCAATGCGCCAGCTGTTTTTCAGGCATTAGTTAATGATGTTCTGAGAGACATGCTGAACATCTTTGTTTTTGTCTATCTTGACGATATCCTGATTTTTTCTCCGTCACTCGAGATTCATGTTCAGCACGTTCGACGTGTTCTACAGCGCCTTTAGAGAATTGTCTCTACGTAAAGGCTGAGAAGTGCTCTTTTCATGTCTCCTCCGTTACTTTTCTCGGTTCCGTTATTTCCGCTGAAGGCATTCAGATGGATTCCGCTAAGGTCCAAGCTGTCAGTGATTGGCCCGTTCCAAGGTCACGTGTCGAGTTGCAGCGCTTTTTAGGTTTCGCTAATTTCTATCGGCGTTTCATTCGTAATTTCGGTCAAGTTGCTGCCCCTCTCACAGCTCTTACTTCTGTCAAGACGTGTTTTAAGTGGTCCGGTTCCGCCCAGGGAGCTTTTGATCTTCTAAAAGAACGTTTTACGTCCGCTCCTATCCTCGTTACTCCTGACGTCACTAGACAATTCATTGTCGAGGTTGACGCTTCAGAGGTAGGCGTGGGAGCCATTCTATCCCAGCGCTTCCAGTCTGACGATAAGGTTCATCCTTGCGCTTATTTTTCTCATTGCCTGTCGCCATCTGAGCGCAACTATGATGTGGGTAACCGTGAACTGCTCGCCATCCGCTTAGCCCTAGGCGAATGGCGACAGTGGTTGGAGGGGGCGACCGTTCCTTTTGTCGTTTGGACAGACCATAAGAACCTTGAGTACATCCGTTCTGCCAAACGACTTAATGCCCGTCAAGCTCGTTGGGCGTTGTTTTTCGCTCGTTTCGAGTTTGTGATTTCTTACCGTCCGGGTAGCAAGAACACCAAGCCTGATGCCTTATCCCGTCTGTTTAGTTCTTCTGTGGCTTCTACTGATCCCGAGGGGATTCTTCCTTATGGGCGTGTTGTCGGGTTAACAGTCTGGGGAATTGAAAGACAGGTTAAGCAAGCACTCACGCACACTGCGTCGCCGCGCGCTTGTCCTAGTAACCTCCTTTTCGTTCCTGTTTCCACTCGTCTGGCTGTTCTTCAGTGGGCTCACTCTGCCAAGTTAGCTGGTCATCCCGGTGTTCGAGGCACTCTTGCGTCTATTCGCCAGCGCTTTTGGTGGCCGACTCAGGAGCGTGACACGCGCCGTTTCGTGGCTGCTTGTTCGGACTGCGCGCAGACTAAGTCGGGTAACTCTCCTCCTGCCGGTCGTCTCAGACCGCTCCCCATTCCTTCTCGACCATGGTCTCACATCGCCTTAGACTTCATTACCGGTCTGCCTTTGTCTGCGGGGAAGACTGTGATTCTTACGGTTGTCGATAGGTTCTCTAAGGCGGCACATTTCATTCCCCTCGCTAAACTTCCTTCCGCTAAGGAGACGGCACAAATCATTATTGAGAATGTATTCAGAATTCATGGCCTCCCGTTAGACGCCGTTTCAGACAGAGGCCCGCAATTCACGTCACAGTTTTGGAGGGAGTTCTGTCGTTTGATTGGTGCGTCCGTCAGTCTCTCTTCCGGGTTTCATCCCCAGTCTAACGGTCAAGCAGAGAGGGCCAATCAGACGATTGGTCGCATACTACGCAGCCTTTCTTTCAGAAACCCTGCGTCTTGGGCAGAACAGCTCCCCTGGGCAGAATACGCTCACAATTCGCTTCCTTCGTCTGCTACCGGGTTATCTCCGTTTCAGAGTAGTCTGGGTTACCAGCCTCCTCTGTTCTCATCCCAGCTTGCCGAGTCCAGCGTTCCCTCCGCTCAAGCGTTTGTCCAACGTTGTGAGCGCACCTGGAGGAGGGTGAGGTCTGCACTTTGCCGTTACAGGGCACAGACGGTGAGAGCCGCCAATAAACGCAGGATTAAGAGTCCAAGGTATTGTTGCGGCCAGAGAGTGTGGCTTTCCACTCGCAACCTTCCTCTTACGACAGCTTCTCGTAAGTTGACTCCGCGGTTCATTGGTCCGTTCCGTGTCTCCCAGGTCGTCAATCCTGTCGCTGTGCGACTGCTTCTTCCGCGACATCTTCGTCGCGTCCATCCTGTCTTCCATGTCTCCTGTGTTAAGCCCTTTCTTCGCACCCCCGTTCGTCTTCCCTCCCCCTCCCGTCCTTGTCGAGAGCGCACCTATTTACAAGGTACATAAGATCATGGACATGCGTTCTCGGGGACGGGGTCACCAATACTTAGTGGATTGGGAGGGTTACGGTCCTGAGGAGAGGAGTTGGGTTCCGTCTCGGGACGTGCTGGACCGTTCACTCATCGATGATTTCCTCCGTTGCCGCCAGGATTCCTCCTCGAGTGCGCCAGGAGGCGCTCGGTGAGTGGGGGGTACTGTCATGTTTGTCATTTATTATCATGTCTTGTCCCTGTGCTCCCCATTCTATTCGTTTCCCTCTGCTGGTCTTATTAGGTTCTTTCCCTCTTTCTATCCCTCTCTCTCCCCCTCCCTCTCTCACTCTCTCGCTCTCTCTTCTCTCTATCGTTCCGTTCCTGCTCCCAGCTGTTCCTATTCCCCTAATCATCATTTAGTCTTCCCACACCTGTTCCCGATCCTTTCCCCTGATTAGAGTCCCTATTTCTTCCTTTGTGTTCCGTTCCTGTCCTGTCGGTTCCTTGTTTAGAATTCACCGTGCTGTGATTGTGTATCGCCCTGTCCTGTCGTGTTTTTGCCTTCATCAGATGCTGCGTGTGAGCAGGTGTCTCTGTCAGCTACGGCCTGCGCCTACCCGAAGCGACCTGCAGTCTGTGGCCGCTTCTCCTGTTATTCCCCTCTACAGACTAGAGGATTTCTGTTATTCCCTGTTTGGACATTTCCTGTTAAGGATTCAGGATTTGTCGTTTTCTGTTTGGACTTGAATAAACTCTGTTTCTGTTAAGTCGCTTTTGGGTCCTCTTTCACCTGCATGACACCATCACTCCCGTACGGACTCGGGAGAGGCGAAGGTTGAGAGTCGTGCCTCTTAAACACTGTATGGTGTTGTACCTTACCCCAAAATCAAACTATAGTTTTGATTCATCGTGGATCTCACGGTCTGCAATTTGGGAGGAGGTGAAGGCACTCGGAGTGTGGTGTCAGGAAAACAACCTCTCAACGTCAACAAAACAAAGGAGATGATCGTGGACTTCAGGAAACAGCAGAGGGAGCACCTCCCTATATACATTGACAGGACAGCAGTGGAGAAGGTGGAAAGTTTTAAGTTCCTCGGCGTACACATCACTGACAAACTGAAATGGTCCACCCACACAGACAATGCCTCTTCAACCTCAGGAGGTGGAAGAAATTTCGCTTGTCACCTGAAACCCTAACAAACTTTTGCAGATGCACAATTAAGAACATCCTGTCGGGCTTTATCACCACCTGGTACGGTAACTGCACAGCCCACAACCGCAGGACTCTCGAGACGGTGGTGCAGTCTGCACAACACATCACTGGGGAAAAGTTCCTGCCCTCCAGGACACCTACAGCACCCGATGTCACAGGCAGGCCAAAAAGATTATCAAGGACAACTGCCCGAGCCACTGCCTGTTCACCCCAATACCATCCAGATGGCGAGGTCAGTACAGGTGCATCAAAGCTGGGACTGAGAGACTGAAAACAGGCCATCAGACCTCTTGTAACTACCGATCCCGGATCGTTGTCATCAACAGACACTAATAAGCATAACGCAACAGACAAAAATATAACTAGAAAGTATTCATATTAATTGAAACACAGCTTAGCCTTTTGTTAATCACCCTGTCATGTCAGATTTTGAAAATATGCTTTACAGCCAAAGCAAGACAAGAATTTGTGTAAGTTTATCGATAGCCTAGCATTATGCCTAGCTAGCAGCAGGCAACCTAGCTAGCAGCAGGCAAAAACACAAGACTCCCAGATTGATAGCAACTGTTCCTTTCTTCCAAAAATATTATTTTTGTAGCCGAAATAACTCCGTTAGTTCTTCACATTTGGCTGAGAATTCGACTGGAAATTGCGGTCATGACAACTCCGAAAAATATTCCAAATTAGCTCCATAATATCGACAGAAACATGGCAAACGTTGTTTATAATCAATCCTCAAGGTGTTTTTCAAATATCTATTCGATAATATATCAACCGGGACAGGTGGCTTCTTAGTAGGAAAGAGAGAAACAATGGCCGCATTTGTCTCTTACGCACAAAACACAGAGACTCCAGCTGACCACTGACGCAATGTTGACATTCAGGCTAATTTTTCAAAATAAAAGCCTGAAACTATGCATTGAGACACTAGACACATTAGGGAAGCCATAGAAAAAGTAATCTGGTTGATATCTCATTCACTGCTCAATTGGGACCCTGATTGGATTTTCCTCAGGCTTTCACCTGCAATATCAGTTCTGTTATACTCACAGATAATATTTTTTACATTTTTGAAAACTTTAGTGTTCTCTATCCTAAGCTGTCAATTATATGCATATTCTAGCATCTTGTCCAGACAAAATTACCTGTTTACTTTGGGAACGTTATTTTTCCAAAAATGAAAATAGTGCCCCCTAGATTCAACAGGTTAACCTTCACTAACACAGAGAAGCTGCTGCCTACATAGACTTGAAATCATTGGCCACTCTAACAAATGGATCACCTGTCAATTTATTAATGGTACTTTAATCAAGGATGCCAATAATTTTGGACCTTTCTGTATATAGTATAAAACTACACTATATAGACGCATGAGTGCTGCAGTGGTATAAGGCACTGCATCTCAGTGTTAGAGGCATCCCTACAGACCCTGGTTCAATTCCAGGCTGTATCACAACAGGCCGTTATTGAGAGTCCCATAGGGCGGCGCACAATTGGCCCAGCGCCGTCCGGGTTATGGTTTGGTCTGGGTAGGCAGTCATTCTAAATGAGAATTTGTTGGCAACTAACTTGCCTAGTTAAATAAAAGGTCAATAAAAAATGTATTCCTGTCTCAGGATCATACTATAGAAGAAGTAAAAGCTGCATTGACCAACATCTCCATTCCGCTGTAGTCAGTGTTACGAATCCCTTTTGGCCCGACAGTCTAGGGGGCATGGTAATGAGACCCGTAACATAACTCATGCAAATTCTAATAGTGACAAAGTAAAAGTGAGAACGAAATAACTACGACAACTGAAATCTACCGTCAAACTCAAGGTTTGTAAACACACAGTAATGGGGGGGGGGGGGGAAGCAGGAAAAGGGGCTGAGCTGGACCCAAGGAAAGAAACAATAAGTATTCAAAAACACCCCTAAGCTAGACTAGCCTACTTTAACAGCTAACTAACCAAAAATACAGTGGGTGGTCCACCCAGTTCTAACTAGTGTATTTAACAAAGTCTACCTACGAGTAGTGTATGCCCATGGGCAACTTGTCTTGGTTTCCCCTTTTCCCACCAGCAAACAAACACCATAACCAAAACAATACTCACAGGTGAGGACAAAGTGCTATGGAGGTGCTCAAACAAAAGAGCGGTTAATACACAACGAGCAAGTGAAACACAGAGACCTACAGACATGGCATTTACAGAGATTGAGCTCTAGAGCAAACAACTGATGGCTTTTTAAACCAAGGGAAAGGAACTGTGATTGGGTAGGAAACAGGAGGAGGTGTGTCTTCTGATTGATGATTGTTGACTGATTGGGGAGTGATGATTTTCACCTGTGAGGGGAGAAGGAGAGAAAAGAACCACACACACACAGGATACACACACAGGATACACACACAGGATACTTGTATCCGTAACAGTCGGTAATCAAACAACGTTGTCATCTGTTGCCGCATATGTGACATACTTCATATTCTATGGTTGAAACATTTTCTCTTCCAATAAAGGAAATAGTTAGCTAGCAAAATTTAAAATACAGATAAATACATTAATCATACTCACAGAGTAGCACATAAAGTGAAGTGTGCTCCATTCTGAGCCGCTGGTAAGTGACTGTCGATACCAGCCTGTCCTCTGGACCCCTACAGTTCCTGCGGTCTGTGACACGAATGGGGCTTTGACAAAATTAGAAAGGTACAGATGCTTAACGAAAAACAGAAAAATAGCATCTATTGTCATGTTCATTTCTACACAACTTCCTCTTACTGTGAAATGAATGAACACATCAACACTGTCTTTCTATGGGAGGAAGAGAAAACTATAGTATGTGAATAATAACATATTTGTGTAAAAAGTGAAGTCAGTATTGCATTTACCATACCTGGTCATGTTTACATTTTCAGTACAATCTTTAATGTCACTAAGAGAGGTGTCAAAGGTTTGAGGTCATGGCATGTTTATCATTTGGTTTATGTTGTAGCTATTTGGAGGTCAACTGCATGTAGATGTTCTTGAGTTACAGTCTGTCAACTGTTCAAAGTAATAACCCAGGAAAGTAGTGATCACAGTGATAGATTGAATGTAAAAGATAAATTAATAAGTGAACTACAGATAATGTATGATGCCAGAACATTGTCATTCTTCTCTCGGAAAAGGACATAAATCCCTGCACAAATTTTCATGTGTGCTCATCAGCCCAACAACAAGGTTTTCACAGGTTTTTACATATGATTACAACCATTTCTCTATTTGACTCTCTGATCAGCATCACACAGCGCCTTCCTTCACAAACCCACACTGCTAAAGAGGAAGAGAGCAAACCATGACCCCTCAACTATGACAAACACCTGACCAAATGTGAAGTTCCTCAGACTTTTAATTTCATACACAAAAAGTCAAACTTAACCAATTACTTATTTAGTGTTATAATGCAAGTTGAGTGGACTTAAAAAGGACAAGTTTTTGAGCCAATGTGTTTGTGTCTTCAGTCAATAAACTCTGCTTGAAGCCAGTTGTATTTGAACAAACTTGTTGAGTAAAATTACAAATTCATGTTTGCTCAAAATAACTCAAAACCACACCAATCATTATCATTTTCATTATTTCAGCATGGTTGATTTTCAGAATGGTTTGTTTCAATACCTGTGTATTTGCATGTACTTTAGAAAAAATGTATGGTATCTATGTTTGTGTAGCATAAGATTAATCAACCAATCAAACTAATCCAATAGTAGTTAGTAGTTCGACTTATTTCACCCTTTATTGTTATGGCTGTTCCAGTTTATATGATTTAGGCAGTCTCAGTAATCAATTTTCCCTTTTTTATTTATTTGATTTATTTCACCTTTATTTAACCAGCTAGACAAGTTGAGAAGAAGTTCTCATTTACAATTGCGACCTGGCCAAGATAAAGCAAAGCAGTTTGACACATACAACGACACAGAGTTACACATGGAGTAAAACAAACATACAGTCAATAATACAGTATAAACAAGTCTATATACGATGTGAGAAAATGAGGTGAGATAAGGGAGGTAAAGGCAAAAAAAGGCCATGGTGGCAAAGTAAATACAATATAGCAAGTAAAACACTGGAATGGTAGATTTGCAATGGAAGAATGTGGAAAGTAGAAATAAAAATAATGGGGTGCAAAGGAGCAAAATAAATAAATACATTAAATACAGTAGGGAAAGGGGTAGTTGTTTGGGCTAAATTATAGGTGGGCTATGTACAGGTGCAGTAATCTGTGAGCTGCTCTGACAGTTGGTGCTTAAAGCTAGTGAGGGAGATTGGTGTTTCCAGTTTCAGAGATTTTTGTAGTTCGTTCCAGTCATTGGGGGTGACTAGAGAGGTATACCTGCTGGAGCGGGTGCTACAGGTGGGAGATGCTATGGTGACCAGCGAGCTGAGATAAGGGGGGACTTTACCTAGCAGGGTCTTGTAGATAACATGGAGCCAGTGGGTTTGGCGACGAATATGAAGCGAGGGCCAGCCAACGAGAGCGTACAGGTCGCAATGGTGGGTAGTATATGGGGCTTTGGTGACAAAACGGATTGCACTGTGATAGACTGCATCCAATTTGTTGAGTAGGGTATTGGAGGCTATTTTGTAAATGACATCGCCAAAGTCGAGGATTGGTAGGATGGTCAGTTTTACAAGGGTATGTTTGGCAGCATGAGTGAAGGATGCTTTGTTGTAAAATAGGAAGCCAATTCTAGATGTAACCTTGGATTGGAGATATTTGATATGGGTCTGGAAGGAGAGTTTATAGTCTAACCAGACACCTAAGTATTTGTAGTTGTTCACGTATTCTAAGTCAGAACCGTCCAGAGTAGTGATGTTGGACAGGCGGGTAGGTGCAGGTAGCGATCGGTTGAAGAGCATGCATTTAGTTTTACTTGTATTTAAGAGCAATTGGAGGCCACGGAAGGAGAGTTGTATGGCATTGAAGCTTGCCTGGAGGGTTGTTAACCTCTTGAAGCTATGGGGGCGCTATTTCATTATTGGATAAAAAAACGTTCCCGTTTTAAGCGCAATATTTTGTCACGAAAAGATGCTCGACTGTGTATATAATTGGCAGCTTTGGAAAGAAAACACTCTGACGTTTCCAAAACTGCAAAGATATTATCTGTGAGTGCCACAGAACTCATGCTACAGGCGAAACCAAGATGAAACCTCAAACAGGAAATGAGCAGAATTTTTGAGGCTCTGTTTTCCATCGTCTACTTATATGGCTGTGAATGTGCCATGAATGAGCCTAAGCTCTCTGCCGTTCGTCCAAGGTGTCTGCAGCATTGTGACGTATTTGTAGGCATATCATTGGAAGATTGGCCATAAGAGACTACATTTGCCAGGGGTCCGCCCGGTGTCCTTTGTCTAAATTGGTGCGTAATCTTCAGCTGCAGGCATTTTCCCTTGGGATTCAGAGGGGAAAGCACACTTCCACGAACGATATACCATCGAAGAGATATGTAGAAAAACACCTTGAGGATTGATTCTAAACAACGTTTGCCATGTTTCAGTCGATATTATGGAGTTATTTTGGAAAATAGTTCGGCATTTTTATAACTGAATTTTCGTTTTATTTTGGTAGCAAACATGACGCAGAAAATGGACCAATTTCTCCTAAACAAATAATCTTTCAGGAAAAACTGAACAATGCTATCTAACTGAGTCTCCTCATTGAAAACATCCGAAGTTCTTCAAAGGTAAATGATTTATTTGAATGTTTTTCTGGTTTTCGTGAAAATGTTGCCTGCTGAATGCTAACGCTAAATGCTATGCTAACGCTAAATGCTGCTACACAAATGCTTGTTTTGCTATGTTTGAAAAGCATATTTTTGAAAATCTGAGATGACAGTGTTGTTAACCTCTTCAACCTATGGGGGCGCTATGTCATTATTAGATTTTTAAAAACGTGCCCGTTTTAAGCGCAATATTTTGTCACGAAAAGATGCTCGACTATGCATATAATTGGCAGCTTTGGAAAGAAAACCCTCTGACGTTTCCAAAACTGCAAAGAAATTATCTGTGAGTGCCCCAGAACTGATGCTACAGGCGAAACCAAGATGAAATTTCAAACAGGAAATGAGCAGGATTTTTGACGCTTTGTTTTTCATTGTCTCCTTATATGGCCGTGAAAGCGCCACGAATTAGCCTGCCCTTTCTATCGTTTCTCCAAGTTGTCTGCAGCATTGTGACGTATTTGTAGGCATATCATTGGAAGATTGGTCATAAGAGACTACATTTACCAGGGGTCCGCCCGGTGTCCTTTGTTGAAATTGTTGCGTAATCTCCAAGCTGCTCGCATTCATCCATGTGATTGAGACAGAGAGGAGACTTCCAGGAATGATATATCATGAAGAGATATGTGAAAAACACCTTGAGGATTGGTTCTAAACAACGTTTGCCATGTTTCAGTCGATATTATGGAGTTAATTTGGAAAAAAGTTTGGCGTTTGGATAACGAATTTTCGGGTTTTTTTTGGTAGCCAAATGTGACGCACAAAACGGACCGATTTCTCCTGCACAAAAAATCTTTCAGGAAAAACTGAACAATGCTATCTAACTGAGAGTCTCCTCATTGAAAACATCCAAAGTTCTTCAAAGGTAAATTATTTATTTGAATGTTTTTGCTGGTTTTTGTGAAAATGTTTCCTGCTGATGCTAACACTAAATGATACGCTAGCTATCAGTACTGTTACACAAATGCTAGTTTTCTATGCTTGAGAAGCATATTTTTGAAAAACTAAGGTGACAGTGTTGTTAACAAAAGGCTAAGTATTGAGCTTGAGGCTATGATTACGCTACCGGATCTGGCATGGCTCCATGCAAGAAGTTAAAAATCGCGCAACATTTCAGCGTCCTGCTACTCATGCCAGGAATATAGTATATGCATATGATTAGTATGTGTGGATAGAAAACACTCCAACGTTTCTAAAGCTGGTTAAATCACGGCTGTGACTATAACATAACGTGCGTTTCATCAAAAAGCGCAAGAAAAACTGATCACCAAAATCTGGAAAATATATCAATGCGCCACTTGCATGTATTGTCTATTGGAAAGCAAATTACATGGGGCTGAGATTGCAAGTCCTACAGCTTCCACACAATGTCGCCAGTCTTGTCAATTGCCTGGCCTTTGTTTCTTGGTCAAACGAGTGAGAGAGAGCCCATTCCTTCCGGTCTCCGACAGGATGTTTTGGATGAGAAATTTCTGAACATGATTTCAAGACGTGGAGCAATTGAATACACATCGCCCCGTGATCAATTTGATAGATTATTAACGTTTACTAATACCTAAAGTTGGATTACAAAAGTATTGTGAAGTGTTTTGTGAAAGTTTATCGTCAACATTTTTTATTTTAAAAAATGACGTTGCGTTTTAAAATGCTGTTTTTTCCTGGATCACACACTCTTCATAGATCGATATTTTGGGTATATATGGACCGATTTAATCGAAAAAAAGACGCAATAGTGATGTTTATGGGACATCTAGGAGTGCCAACAAAGAAGATCGTCAAAGGTAATGAATGTTTTATATTTTATTTCTGCGTTTTGTGTAGCGCCGGCTATGCTAATTATTTTGTTTACGTCCCCTTCAGGTATTTCGGGGTGTTGCATGCCATCAGATAATAGCTTCTCATGCTTTCGCCGAAAAGCATTTTAAAAATCTGACTCGTTGGCTGGATTCACAACGAGTGTAGCTTTAAGTCAGTACCCTGCATGTGTGTTTTAATGAATGTTTGGGTTTTAACGAGTGCTATTAGCATTTATCGTAATGCATTTGCATTTCCAGATGGCTAGATGGGACGCATGCGTGTCGGGTCGACTTAAGAGGTTAACAAAAGGCTAAGCTTGAGATCTAGCATATTTATTTCATTTCATTTGTGATTTTCATGAATAGTTAACGTTGCGTTATGGTAATGAGCTTGAGGCTGTATTCACGATCCCGGATCCGGGATGGCTCGACGCAAGAAGTTAACACAGTGTCCAAAGAAGGTCCAGAAGTATACAGAATGGTGTCGTCTGCATAGAGGTGGATCAGAGACTCACCAGCAGCAAGAGTGACCTCATTGATGTATACAGTGAAGAGAGTCGGTCCAAGAATTGAACCCTGTGGCACCCCCATAGAGACTGCAAAAGGTCCGGACAGCAGACTCTCCGATTTGACACACTGAACTCTATCAGAGAAGTAGTTGGTGAACCTGGAGGGGTTCACCAACTAGAGGGGGATGACCGCAGCTGCTTTCCAATCTTTGGGAATCTCAGACGACACGAAAGAGAGGTTGAACAGGCTAGTAATAGGGGTGGCAAAAATTTCGGCAGATAATTTTAGAAAGAAAGGGTCCAAATTGTCTAGCCCGGCTGATTTGTAGGGGTCCAGATTTTGCAGCTCTTTCAGAACATCAGCTGAACGGATTTGGGAGAAGGAGAAATGGGGAAGGCTTGGGCGAGTTGCTGTGGGGGGTGCAGTGCTGTTGACCGGGGTAGGAGTAGCTAGGTGGAAAGCATGGCCAGCCGTAGAAAAATGATTTTTGAAATTCTCAATTATGGTGTATTTATCAGTGGTGACAGTATTTCCTATCTTCAGTGCAGTGGGCAGCTGGGAGGAGGTGTTCTTATTCTCCATGGACTTTACAGTGTCCCAGAACTTTTTTGAGTTAGTGTTGCAGGAAGCAAATTTCTGCTTGAAAAAGCTAGCCTTGGCTTTTCTAACTGCCTGTGTATAATGGTTTCTAGCTTCCCTGAACAGCTGCATATCACGGGGGCTGTTCGATGCTAATGCAGAATGCCATAGGATGTTTTTGTGTTGGTTAAGGGCAGTCAGGTCTGGGGAGAACCAAGGGCTATATCTGTTCCTGGTTCTAAATTTCTTGAATGGGGCATGTTTATTTAAGATGGTTAGGAAGGCATTTAAAATAAATATCCAGGCATCCTCTACTGACGGGATGAGATCAATATCCTTCCAGGATATATCCTTCCAGGTCGATTAGAAAGGCCTGCTTGCTGAAGTGTTTCAGGGAGCGCTTTACAGTGATGAGTGGAGGTCGTTTGACCACTGACCCATTACGGATGCAGGCAATGAGGCAGTGATCGCTGAGATCTTGGTTGAAGACAGCAGAGGTGTATTAAGAGGGGAAGTTGGTTAGGATGATATCTATGAGGGTGCCGATGTTTAAGGCTTTGGGGAGGTACCTGGTAGGTTCATTGAGGGCATCAAGTTTAGATTGTAGGATGGCTGGGTGTTACGCATGTTCCAGTTTAGGTCGCCTAGCAGCACGAGCTCTGAAGATAGATGGGGGGCAATCAGTTCACATATGGTGTCCAGAGCACAGCTGGGGGCGGGTGGGGGGTGGTCTATAGCAGGCGGCAACGGTGAGAGACTTGTTTTTAGAGAGGTGGATTTTTAAAAGTAGAAGTTCAAATTGTTTGGGTACAGACTTGGATAGTAGGACAGAACTCTTTGCAGTAGATTGCAACACCGCCCCCTTTGGCAGTTCTATCTTGTCTGAAAATGTTGTAGTTTGGAATTAAAATTTCAGAATTTTTGGTGGTCTTCCTAAGCCAGAATTCAGACACAGCTAGAACATCCGGGTTGGCAGTGTGCTAAAGCAGTGAATAGAACAAACTTAGGGAGGAGGCTTCTAATGTTAACATGCATGAAACCAAGGCTATTACGGTTACAGAAGTCATCAAAAGAGAGCGCCTGGGGAATAGGAGTGGAGCTAGGCACCGCAGGGCCTGGATTCACCTCTACATCGCAAGAGGAACAGAGGAGGAGTAGAATAAGGGTGCGGCTAAAAGCAATAAGAATTGGTCGTCTAGAACATCTGGAACAGAGAGTAAAAGGAGGTTTCTGGGGGTGATAAAATAGCAATGTTAGTGGTGGCTGTTTAACAGTCTGATGGCCTTGAAATAGAAGCAGTTTTTCAGTCTCTCGGTCCCTGCTTTGATGCACCTGTACTGACCTCGCCTTCTGGATGATAGCCGGATGAACAGGCAGTGGATTGGGTGGTTGTTGTCCTTGATGATCTTTATGGCCTTCCTGTGACATCGGGTGGTGTAGGTGTCCTGGAGGGCAGGTAGTTTGCCCCCGGTGATGCGCTGTGCAGACCTCACTACCCTCTGGAGAGCCTTACGGTTGTGGGCGGAGCAGTTGCCGTACCAGGCAGTGATACAGCCCGACAGGATGCTCTCTATTGTGCATATGTAAAAGTTTGTGAGTGCTTTTGGTGACAAGACAAATTTCTTCAGCCTCCTAAGGTTGAAGACACGCTGCTGCGCCTTCTTCACGACGCTGACTGTGTGGGTGGAACAATTCAATTTGTCCGTGATGTGTACGCCGAGGAACTTAAAACTTAATACCCTCTCCACTACTGTTCCGTCGATGTGGATACGGGGGTGCTCCCTCTGCTGTTTCCTGAAGTCCACAATCATCTCCTTTGTTTTGTTGACATTAAGTGTGAGGTTATTTTCCTGACACCACACTCCAGGGCTCTCACCTCCTCCCTGTAGTCCGTCTCGTCGTTGTTGGTAATCAAGCCTACCACTGTAGTGTCATCCGCAAACTTGATGATTGAGTTGGAGGCGTGCATGGCCACGCAGTCGTGGGTGAACAGGGAGTACAGGAGAGGGCTCAGAATGCACCCTTGTGGGGCCCCAGTGTTGAGGATCAGCGGGGTGGAGATGTTGTTACCAACCCTCACCACCTGGGGACAGCCCGTCAGGAAGTCCAGTACCCAGTTGTACAGGGTGGGGTCGAGACCCAGGGTCTGGGGTCATAAGAAAATTGGAGTGGGTCTAGGGTGTCAGGTAGGGTGGAGGTGATATGGTCCTTGACTAGTTTCTCAAAGCACTTCATGATGACGGAAGTGAGTGCTACGGGGCGGTAGTGGTTTAGCTCAGTTACCTTAGCTTTCTTGGGAACAGGGACAATGGTGGCCCTCTTGAAGCATGTGGGAACAACAGACTGGGATAAGTATTGATTGAATATTTCCGTAAACACACCAGCCAGCTGGTCTGTGCATGCTCTGAGGATGCGGCTGGGGATGCCATCTGGGCCTGCAGCCTTACGAGGGTTAACACGCTTAAATGTTTTACTCACGTCGGCTGCAGTGAAGGAGAGTCCGCAGGTTTTGGTAGCGGGCCGTGTCAGTGGCACTGTATTGTCCTCAAAGCGGGAAAAAAAGTTATTTAGTCTGTCTGGGAGCAAGACATCCTGGTCCACGACGGGGCTGGTTTTCTTTTTGTACTCCGTGATTGACTGTAGACCCTGCCACATACCTCTTGTGTCTGAGCCGTTGAATTGCAACTCTACTTTGTCTCTATACTGACGCTTAGCTTGTTTGAATGCCTTGCGGAGGGAATAGCTACACTGTTTGTATTCGTTCATGTTTCCTGTCACCTTGCCCTGGTTAAAAGCAGTGGTTCGCGCTTTCAGTTTCACGAGAATGCTGCCATCAATCCACGGTTTCTGGTTTGGGAATGTTTTAATCATTGCTATGGGTACGACATCATCAATGCACTTTCTAATGAACTCGCTCACTGAATCAGCGTATTCATAAATGTTGTTGTTTGACGCAATGCGGAATATATCCCAATCCATGTGATCGAAGCAGTCTTGAAGCGTGGAATCAGATTGGTCGGACCAGCGTTGAACAGACCTGAGCATGGGAGTTTCTTGTTTTAGTTTCTGTTTGTAGGCTGGAAGCAACAAAATGGAGTCTGGTCATTTTTTCATTTTTGGGGCCTTGTATGCGTCGCGGAAGTTAGAATAGCAATGATCCAGGGTTTTACCAGCCCTGGTAGCACAATCGATATGCTGATACAGTTTAGGGAGTCTTGTTTTCAGAATAGCCCAGCTACAATGAATGCAACTATGGTTTCTAGTTTGCATAGAGTCAAATAAAGTTAGTTCAGGGCCATCGATGTTTCTGCTTGGGGGGAATACATACGGCTGTGATTATAATTGAAGATAATTCCCTTGGTAGATAATGGGGTCGACATTTGATTGTGAGGAATTCTAAGTCAGGTGAACATAAGGACTTGAGTTCCTCTATGTTGTTATGATCACACCACGTCTCGTTAATCATAAGGCACGCCCCCCCGCCCCTCTTCTTACCAGAAAGATGGTTGTTTCTGTCGGCGCGATGCGTGAAGAAACCAGCTGGCTGCACCGAATCCGTTAGTGTCTCTCTCGAGTGAGCCATGTTCCCATGAAGCAAAGAACGTTACAGTCTCTGATGTCTCTCTGGAATGCTACCCGTACTCGGATTTCATCAACCTTATTGTCAAGAGATGGACATTGGCGAGTAGTATGCTAGGGAGTGGCGCGCGATGTGCCTGTTTCCGGAGCCTGACCAGAAGACCGCTTCTTTTGCCTCTTTTACGACGTCGTTGTTTGGGTCGTCGGCTGTGATACAATCCATTGTCCTGGGTGGAAGGCATTACACAGGATTCCCTTCGGGAAAATCATATTCCAGGTCGTCATGATGGTGAGTTGACTTTGCTCTTATATTCAGTAGTTCCTCCCGACTGTATGTAATGAAACATAAGATTACCTGGGGTATCAATCTAAAAAAACTAAATACTGCATAGTTTCCTAGGAACGCGAAGCGAGGCGGCCATCTCTGTCGGCGCCGGTCAGTGGAAGTCCTCATGCTCAGAGATGTCGTGACATTTCAGAATCTCCTAATTGTAACTAGACCTTCAAAGAAAGGCATAAGGCCTTATGATATTCTGTAGATATGAGAAATAATAAAGGGAGAAGATTACAATAGTGAAAAAGAAAGCAAATAGTGTAGTTTGTGATGAAATTAAACAGTAACATCTAGGCCTATCTACAGAATATACACTTGTAAGATGGGGAGGGTTCCATATCTATGGAAGGCCCAGCTTATGACCACATCCTGTTCAGCTCACAGTACTTCCTGGTAGGGAGAAGGGGGGCCTTCTGGGCGTCCAAATGTGAACTTGTCATACAGAGTCTACAGCTACATGTGACAGATAATCTAGAATAAACTGTTTCAGCATCAAGAAAGGTAGTGACTATTATCAAAGTAGACTTCATAGTCTTCCATTCAATCACATACATTTTACCATTATGACCATTTATATCTTACCTTGTTCTATCTTGGGATAACCAGATCATTGACAGTTTCATAGATGGATACTGGGTTTAGATGACTGTTTGATCTTGTCTGGAATCAAAATACAGCCCATTACAATACAGTACATACAGCTTTAACACATTCAGATACATAATAAGGCAATGTATACTTACATCTCTAATTATTGTGTTGTCCATAACATCAGCATATATTGTGTAGTCAATTAGATCTTCTGTGTTTTATAAGAACAAAATATCAACCAATCAGAAACATTTATACGGGGTATCAACAAACATACCCAGGAATTAATTAGGGGGTTTTCTCATTTCTAGCAAATCCCCCCCAAAATCATAGCAGCTGAAGAATACTTCTAGAAACAACAGAAATGTCACCTTAAGTATAGTTGAGGCCCCTAAGCTGTACATACCTGTGTTACTTTGGCCCCTGCAGTAGCACACTGCCACAGCTACAGTGAGGATCAGCACCACAGCGCCTCCCACTGATATTCCGATGTAGATGGTTTACCACACCAGTCCTGTCACATATTGTACAACACACACGATTAGACTATACAATATGATAAATACTGATTGGCTCTATATCATGTACAGTACATCCAATGTAATCACATTGTGTTCAATATTATCGGATAAGCACACTGAAAAGTGTATAGAAGGGATTATTATGATATCTAGGAACCTGGGGTGGATGTGTCATTACTACACTTTTCCATCTCAAAGGCAGTTTTCCAACTGACTAGGTTGGAGGCGTTGCACTTTGCACTGATGTTTCTCTCTGCTGGTGAGAGAGAGAAGTGAATCTGCTGGCCATCCCCGTAGATCTCATTGTTTCTCTCCCAGGTGTAGGTAAGGTTGGGGTAGCAGGACACGTTGCACACCAGCCGTACCATACAGGAGCAGTTGGCCAATAGCTTCATGTCTGTCTGGATAGCCACCGTAGTTATAGGCTCTGGCCAACCAGGAGAGAGATAGAGACTCGTAATGAGTCTTCTAAATGAACCCTATCATAGCCATACCACCAGGAGATAGACGACTTGAAAATGGGATGGATATTTAACAACGCTTGGTGAGTAAGGTCAGTATAAAACCACAAAATCTGTGTTATAGTTTAAAGATCGTCAGCCATGTTTATGGATATAAATAAGAATTATATCAAAATAGGATAAAAAAAGGGTGATAACAGCCTACCGTGGACCTTCAGAGTGATGGTCTTACTGTAAGTAGAAAATCCCCTGAGTCTTGCAGTGTCAGTTCTCTGAATGTTAAACTGTAGTTTTTGGTGTTCATCTTTAGTCTCCCCACAAACTGGGATCCAGGTGAATATACAACTTCTGTGTTGAATTCTGCAATATCCTTTCTCATATGCTTCCACATCAAGGATTTGAAATGTCCCGTCTCTAAGCCTGCCAGCAGCTCCACGAAGTCCCCCACTCTCTTGTTGATGATCAGAGGAGCACGTACATCTGAAACACACAAATACATACATTTACATTTACATACGTTATAAAGGTGATTTTTGTTATTTTTCTGACATCAGTCAATGGTTGCACACTATATTACAATGATCTTATGACTGTATAATTATTCATGTAAGTACGATGTAGCATGTGATGTAATTACTCATTGTTACACTGCAATACTTGTTACAGTGTGACTGTAATACTACCATACAATAATACACTACAATGCAAAGTCCTACATAATCAATAATAGATTAATAGATTATAATGGATTGGATTTATATACAGCGCATTTCCAGGTTTCATTTATGCTGTATGTGGAACTTTGTATATTTTCACTTTATGTATCTGTGTGTGTGTGTGTCCTTTTTAACTTCATTAAAGTCCACCCCTCCCCCACATTCAGTAGAACAGGATGAGATGACAGGAAAAGAGAAGTGGGGGTGGATCTGATAACCCCTCCTCAGCTCACAAGTACAAATACCAATGTGTTTCATGTGTAATTATTCACCAGAAATGCATCATATACTGCATGAGCAACGTTATAATTACATATCAGTCTGAAGTAAAGAATTATAAACCCTTACACGAAGAATCCTGTCTTTAATTAAGAAAAAAACACAGTTACAGTTCATTTAAGAATTTAAGACATAACTGCAGTTATCCCAGTCGGATAATGTATCATATTATTTAATAGAAACAATAATTTGATACAGTCCCATATCCCCTTAAATGTAGTGAATGACAGCCATTAGGCACAGGGTTACAAGATCTGTTGCGTTCTAGAAGCACTACAACAGCTGCTGACCCAACCACACAATCAGCACTCATTCAAAACTGCAGAAAACACACATTATGATATGTTCCTGAATAAAGGTATTATGTAGGTGTTATCAAACAGTAATAAATCAATTGTTTTGAGTTATGTAAGTCGCTCTGGATAAGAGCGTCTGCTAAATGACTTAAATGTAAATGTAAAATGTTATCCAACCAATCACTGATGATTAGGCATGCTTACAGGCAACACATACAATGTAAAAACCAACAAGGAAGTTAGAGAAAGCTGACGGTTTTCCTTATCATGCAAGCAGGCTCATGCAATAGATCATGTTTGGGGATGATTCTACCCTCTTGGTTTCACATTAGAATAAGGAGACCGTTGAAAAGACCCTAAACAGCCAATTGACTAAAGTCAGAAAGTGGTTATCTGTAAGGGTTTTCCTGTGGTGAAGGAGAAGCGGACCAAAATGCAGTGTGGTGGTTATTCATGTTCTTTAATAAAGGAACTAGACATGAAATAACTAACAAAACAAGAAATGTGCGAAAACCTAAACAGTCCTATCTGGTGCAAACACAGAGACAGGAACACCCACAAACACACAGTGAAACCCAGGCTACCTAAGTATGATTCTCAATCAGAGACAACTAATGACACCTGCCTCTGATTGAGAACCATACTGGGCCGAAACATAGAAATACCCAAAACCTAGAAAAACAAACATAGACTGCCCACCCAACTCACACCCTGACCATAATAAATAAATACAAAACAAAGGAAATAAAGGTCAGAACGTGACATTATCCATTTAGGCAAGACAGAATGTATCCTGTTTGGTTCCAAACACAAAGTGAACAACTCTTCCAACTTCTTGGTCAAGTTTAATAGTGTAGCGGTGAAGGAAAAATGCTCTGTTACATTCATTGGGATGTGAACTGGACCAACACATAACACACGGACTTGTGGCTCTGAAGGCCATTGGGAATGTTCACTCCAGGACAAAGATCCTGGCAAGAGGACCCTGGCAACATCTCTGATACAGTGCCACTATGACTATGCTTGTATCTCATGGTTCAGTGACATAACAACAAACTTCCAACGGCCCAAAACAAACTAAAGTGCCAGTTTCCAGACGATTTGGTGGTGGTGTAGGTTAAACTGTTGATGGTTTTTAAAGTGATACATGACCTTTCCCCAGTTATCTGTCTGTGTTATGCAGGTGAATGAGGACCCAAAAGCGACTTAACGAAAACAGAGTCTTTATTCCAGTCTTAGACAAAAACGATAATCCTGGATATTATCTAGGTGAAAGCAAAAACAGGAAAACTGAAATCCACTCGTCAGTAGAGAGGAATGACTGGAGACACGACCACAGACTGTAGGTCGCTTCGGGAAGGCACCGGCCGTAGCTGACATTGACACCTGCTCACACGCAGCATCTGAAGAAGGTAAAACACGACAGGGCAGAACAAGGACACAAAACAGCGAACATCATACAAGGATCCGACAAGGACAGAAGCGGAAAACAGAGGGAGAAATAGGGACTCTAATCAGAGGGCAAAATAGGGGACAGGTGTGAAAAGAGTAAATGAGGTAGTTAGGAGAATGAGGAACAGCTGGGAGCAGGAACGGAACGATAGAGAGAGAGAGCGAGAGAGGGAGAGAGGGAGGGGGAGAGAGAGGGATAGAAAGAGGGAAAGAACCTAATAAGACCAGCAGAGGGAAACGAATAGAAGGGAAGCACAGAGACAAGACATGATAATCAATGACAAAACATGACAGTCTGGTTATTTTAATTTCATTAGAGACTCTCATAGCCATCACACCAGAGCCAGTGTTGCCAATATGAGACCGCTGCTCTATAGGAGCATGGCTGGAAAAAGCTATTTCCTGTTAGGGATGATGCAAATTTTCGCAGCTTTCCGCAGCTTTTTGTTAAAAATCGCGCAACATTTCAAAGTCCTGCTACTCATGCCAGGAATATAGTATATGCATCTGATAAGTATGTGTGTATAGAAAACACTCAGAAGTCTCTAAAACTGGTTAAATCGTGTCTGTGGCTATAACAGAACGTGTTTAGGAGTAAAAATCCCAGGGAAAACTGTTCACCAAAAACACAAAACAAATATTAATCCGCCAGTCAATGTATTGTCTAAGGCGATAGAAAATAGATGAGGTTCCGTTTACAATGCCTACAGCTTCCACACGATGTCGCCAGTACTGGCATTTCATGGCTGGTTTATCCTTGGTGGGATGACGTATAGGCACTTCCTGTCTTGGGGTGCACCGGAGGAAGTTATGAAAGTGAAAAAATGGACAATGATTTCAAGACTTGCTGCTATCGAATACAGATCGCCCCGTGATCAATTTGATTGATTATTAACGTGTATTAATACCTAAAGTTGGTTTATAAAAGTAGTTTGAAGTGATTTGTAAAAGTTTATAGGCAAGTTTTTTAATTTTAAAAAGTGACGTTGCGTCTTGTAAAGGTGAATTTTCCTGGATCAGACCGGCCTTGTCATGCAGGTGAAAGAGGACCCAAAAGCGACTTAACAGAAACAGAGTTTATTTAAGTCCAAAACGGAATAACAGAAATCCTCTAGACTTGTAGAGGGGAAACAACTGGAGAAGCGGCCACAGACTGCAGGTCGCTTCGGGTAGGCGCAGGCCGTAGTCGACAGAGACACCTGCTCACACGCAGCATCTGATGAAGGCAAAAAAACACGACAGGACAGGGCGATACACAATCACAGCAAAAACACGACAGGACAGGGCGAAACGCAATCACAGCATGGTGAATACAATACAAGGAACCGACGGGACAGGAACGGAACACAAAGGAATAAATAGGGACTCTAATCAGGGGAAAGGATCGGGAACAGGTGTGGGAAGACTAAATGATGATTAGGGGAATAGGAACAGCTGGGAGCAGGAACGGAACGATAGAGAGAAGAGAGAGCGAGAGAGTGAGAGAGGGAGGGGGAGAGAGAGGGCTAGAAGGAGGGAAAGAACCAAATAAGACCAGCAGAGGGAAACGAATAGCATGGGAAGCACAGGGACAAGACAAGATAATAAATGACAAACATGACAGTACCCCCACTCACCGAGCGCCTCCTGGCGCTCTCGAGGAGGAACACTGGCGGCAACGGAGGAAATCATAGATCAAACGGTCCAGCACGTCCCGAGAAAGAACCCAACTCCTCTCCTCAGGACCGTAACGAAAAACGATAAAAAGGGAAACTAGGGTACTACTCTAAAAAAAAAAAATGAGAACTAGGGACAGACTGAGACACAGCAAGGGCAGGGACAAGAACAGGAGAGATGCGATGGCAGGGAACAGACTGAGACCCAGCAAGACCAGGAGCAGAAGCAGAAAAAAATTACCAGACTTCTTCTGCGCGCAGTCTGAACACGCAGCCACGAAACGGCGCGTGTCACGCTCCTGAGTCGGCCACCAAAAGCGCTGGCGAATAGACGCAAGAGTGCCTCGAACACCGGGATGACCAGCTAACTTGGCAGAGTGAGCCCACTGAAGAACAGCCAGACGAGTGGAAACAGGAACGAAAAGGAGGTTACTAGGACAAGCGCGCGGCGACGCAGTGTGCGTGAGTGCTTGCTTAACCTGTCTTTCAATTCCCCAGACTGTCAACCCGACAACACGCCCATAAGGAAGAATCCCCTCGAGATCAGTAGAAGCCACAGAAGAACTAAACAGACGGGATAAGGCATCAGGCTTGGTGTTCTTGCTACCCGGACGGTAAGAAATCACAAACTCGAAACGAGCGAAAAACAACGCCCAACGAGCTTGACGGGCATTAAGTCGTTTGGCAGAACGGATGTACTCAAGGTTCTTATGGTCTGTCCAAACGACAAAAGGAACGGTCGCCCCCTCCAACCACTGTCGCCATTCGCCTAGGGCTAAGCGGATGGCGAGCAGTTCACGGTTACCCACATCATAGTTGCGCTCAGATGGCGACAGGCGATGAGAAAAATAAGCGCAAGGATGAACCTTATCGTCAGACTGGAAGCGCTGGGATAGAATGGCTCCCACGCCTACCTCTGAAGCGTCAACCTCGACAATAAATTGTCTAGTGACGTCAGGAGTAACGAGGATAGGAGCGGACGTAAAACGTTCTTTTAGAAGATCAAAAGCTCCCTGGGCGGAACCGGACCACTTAAAACACATCTTGACAGAAGTAAGAGCTGTGAGAGGGGCAGCAACTTGACCGAAATTACGAATGAAACGCCGATAGAAATTAGCGAAACCTAAAAAGCGCTGCAACTCGACACGTGACCTTGGAACGGGCCAATCACTGACAGCTTGGACCTTAGCGGAATCCATCTGAATGCCTTCAGCGGAAATAACGGAACCGAGAAAAGTAACGGAGGAGACATGAAAAGAGCACTTCTCAGCCTTTACGTAGAGACAATTCTCTAAAAGGCGCTGTAGAACACGTCGAACGTGCTGAACATGAATCTCGAGTGACGGAGAAAAAATCAGGATATCGTCAAGATAGACAAAAACAAAAATGTTCAGCATGTCTCTCAGAACATCATTAACTAATGCCTGAAAAACAGCTGGCGCATTGGCGAGACCGAACGGCAGAACCCGGTACTCAAAATGCCCTAACGGAGTGTTAAACGCCGTTTTCCACTCGTCCCCCTCTCTGATGCGCACGAGATGGTAAGCGTTACGAAGGTCCAACTTAGTAAAGCACCTGGCTCCCTGCAGAATCTCGAAGGCTGATGACATAAGGGGAAGCGGATAACGATTCTTAACCGTTATGTCATTCAGCCCTCGATAATCCACGCAGGGGCGCAGAGTACCGTCCTTCTTCTTAACAAAAAGAACCCCGCCCCGGCCGGAGAAGAAGAAGGCACTATGGTACCGGCGTCAAGAGACACAGACAAATAATCCTCGAGAGCCTTACGTTCGGGAGCCGACAGAGAGTATAGTCTACCTCGAGGAGGCGTGGTCCCTGGAAGGAGATCAATACTACAATCATACGACCGGTGAGGAGGAAGGGAGTTGGCTCGGGACCGACTGAAGACCGTGCGCAGATCATGATATTCCTCCGGCACTCCTGTCAAATCGCCAGGTTCCTCCTGAGAAGTAGGGAGAGAAGAAACGGGAGGGATGGCAGACATTAAACACTTCACATGACAAGAAACGTTCCAGGATAGGATAGAATTACTAGACCAATTAATAGAAGGATTATGACATACTAGCCAGGGATGACCCAAAACAACAGGTGTAAACGGTGAACGGAAAATCAAAAAGAAATAGTCTCACTGTGGTTACCAGATACTGTGAGAGTTAAAGGTAGTGTCTCAAATTTGATACTGGGAAGATGACTACCATCTAAGGCAAACATGGGCGTAGGCTTGTCTAACGGTCTGAAAGGAATGTTATGTTTCCGAACCCATGCTTCGTCCATGAAACAACCCTCAGCCCCAGAGTCAATCAAGGCACTGCATGTAGCACCCGAACCGGTCCAGCGTAGATGGACCGACATAGTAGTACAAGATCTAGATGAAGAGGACTGAGTAGTAGCGCTCACCAGTAGCCCTCCGCTTACTGATGGGCTCTGGCCTCTTACTGGACATGAATTAACAAAATGTCCAGCAACTCCGCAATAGAGGCACAGGCGGTTGGTGATCCTCCGTTCCCTCTCCTTATTCGAGATGCGAATCCCTCCCAGCTGCATGGGCTCAGTCTCAAAGCCAGAGGAGGGAGATGGTTGCGATGCGGAGCAGGGAAACACCGTTGATGCGAGCTCTCTTCCACGAGCCCGGTGACGAAGATCTACCCGTCGTTCTATGCGGATGGCGAGAGCAATCAAAGAGTCCACATCTGAAGGAACCTCCCGGGAGAGAATCTCATCCTTAACCACTGCGTGGAGTCCCTCCAGAAAACGAGCGAGCAGCGCCGGCTCGTTCCACTCACTAGAGGCAGCAAGAGTGCGAAACTCAATGGAATAATCCGTTATGGACCGTTCACCTTGGCATAAGGAAGCCAGGGCCCTAGAAGCCTCCCCACCAAAAACTGAACGGTCAAAAACCCGAATCATCTCCTCTTTAAAGTTCTGGAATTTGTTAGAGCAATCAGCCCTTGCCTCCCAGATAGCTGTGCCCCACTCTCGAGCCCGGCCAGTAAGGAGTGAAATGACGTAAGCAACCCGAGCTCTCTCTCTAGAGTATGTGTTGGGTTGGAGAGAGAACACAATCTCACACTGCGTGAGAAAGGAGCGGCACTCAGTGGGCTGCCCGGAGTAGCAAGGTGGGTTATTAACCCTAGGTTCTGGAGGCTCGGCAGGCCAGGAAGTAACAGGTGGCACGAGACGTAGACTCTGGAACTGTCCAGAGAGGTCGGAAACCTGAGCGGCCAGGTTCTCCACGGCATGGCGAGCAGCGGACAATTCCTGCTCGTGTCTGCCGAGCATGGCTCCTTGGATCTCGACGGCAGTGTAACGAGCGTCTGAAGTCGCTGGGTCCATTCCTTGGTCGGTTCCTTCTGTCATGCAGGTGAAAGAGGACCCAAAAGCGACTTAACAGAAACAGAGTTTATTTAAGTCCAAAACGGAATAACAGAAATCCTCTAGACTTGTAGAGGGAAACAACTGGAGAAGCGGCCACAGACTGCAGGTCGCTTCGGGTAGGCGCAGGCCGTAGTCGACAGAGACACCTGCTCACACGCAGCATCTGATGAAGGCAAAAAAACACGACAGGACAGGGCGATACACAATCACAGCAAAAACACGACAGGACAGGGCGAAACGCAATCACAGCATGGTGAATACAATACAAGGAACCGACGGGACAGGAACGGAACACAAAGGAATAAATAGGGACTCTAATCAGGGGAAAGGATCGGGAACAGGTGTGGGAAGACTAAATGATGATTAGGGGAATAGGAACAGCTGGGAGCAGGAACGGAACGATAGAGAGAAGAGAGAGCGAGAGAGTGAGAGAGGGAGGGGGAGAGAGAGGGCTAGAAGGAGGGAAAGAACCAAATAAGACCAGCAGAGGGAAACGAATAGCATGGGAAGCACAGGGACAAGACAAGATAATAAATGACAAACATGACAGGCCTTCATAAAATGACATTTTGGGTATACAATGACGGATTTAATCGGGAAAAAGACCCAATTGTAATGTTTATGGGACATATAGGAGTGCCAACAAAGAAGCTCATCAAAGGTAATGAATGTTTTGTATTTTATTTCTGCGTTTTGTGTAGCGCCGGCTACCGCAAAATCTTTTGTTTAGGTCTCGTTCAGGTATTTCGGGGGGTGCATGCTATCAGATAATAGCTTCTCATGCTTTCGCCGAAAAGCATTTTACAAATCTGACATGTTGGCTAGATTCACAACGAGTGTAGCTTTAATTGAGTATCTTGCGTGTGTGTTTTAATGAAAGTTTGAGTTTTATCGAGTACTATAGGTGGCGCTCTGAAATTTCCGTAACAGGTTGGTGCAGAGGAATGGAATGGTGTACCAAACCATATACAATCTATCAATACACTAGGGGGTTTTAAGATAAACCTTAAGATAGGGTTTATGTGCAAAATGCTTTAAAACTGTGCAAGTATAATTGTTTCAATGAACGGTACTTGGTAATCTATTTTATTCCTTTTACGGGTTCCTCTCTAATGATGAGATGTATTTTGTTTTCATGTTATCTTGTGTTTACTGTATTTTTGTTTTATTCTATTTTCAAGAGGACCACAATGGGGATACGTTTTTAAACGTGTTTGTGTCATCCTCGTTGATGGTTCTACTGAGTTTAAAATGTTCAAATAAATAAAAACAGTGACAGAACTTACCATTACATTTACATTTAAGTCATTTAGCAGACGCTCTTATCCAGAGCGACTTACAAATTGGACCATAATGGAGGTTAGAGAGTAGGACGAGTAGAATTCCCTGTTTGGAGAAGCAGGAGAAGGGACCACCAGACATCTCTTTAAGGCTTTGGCTTTTTCCTCTGGCTGTATGTCCTTGTCTTTCACTGTCACTGATATAGCTAGCGGTTGACTAACCAAAACACAGAGAATAAAGAGCAGAAACTTCCTTTTGATGAGGCCTGCTGTTCTATGAAATAATTCCTTTATCTTAACTGAAAAGAGGTCACATTCTACCCCTTCACTCAGCTTCACATTCTACCCTTTCACTCAGCTTCAGAGGCGTGGGGTCTGTTACAGTGTTGATCAGTCTGATGGTGGTGGTTTTGGAGCATGTGTTTCCTAGCTGCTGCTGGTTGTGTGGTTAATGGTCATGGTGTTTCACAGATACCGGTAGCTTTGTTACTTTATGAGCAGACCACTCAATGTTGCAGAGAAAGAGAAAGGAGGGAGATAGAGGACTCTGGGGAAGAGAGAGAGTGAGATAGAGAGCGAGACAAAGAAAGAGAAGACAGACAGAGAGAGAGGGGGGAGAGCAAAAATGTCAAAACACTGTCTCTGCAGTTTCATCCAGGCTTCATATGCCTGCAGAAGTGTTTGCTTGACTTCTTCTACATGCTCATAGGTCAGGGTGACTGAGGGACATGAAACACCTGTCAACTTTTTCGGAAGGTAGTAGGTCCCATGTTACTGATACGTTTGTACGTTTCATATAGCATCTTGTCGTGATGCCACTTCTAGTGACAATGACCTGGCTGCTGGCTGTCTGTCTCACCACATAGACATTAACACATAGACACAGAAACCCTCTAACTGGAACAGTGACCTTCCAGACCATGCAGGGACACTGGAAATAGCAGTCAGTGTCATACACCACTAATGTCATTAATCGTCATGATCTGTCTGTAGGATGAGGAGGCAATATGGGAGAACAGGTTGCCATTCATACGTGGTTACTAGATTCTCAGAACTCCAGCAGAGTATATGACATCATAAAATGGATAAGAACTGTTATTTTCAGGCATACTCTTCCCCAAAAAGTAATTCTGAAAATCTCAATGGGTCTTCAGCTGATGGGGTACGGCATTTGAACTTTGCTCATGGGCATTTATGTTATATTCTTCAGGTTCAATGGGTAGATATAATTAAGTCCAAAAATGGATGCAGAAATAGCTCACACATTGTGGAGCGTAAAATCTATACTAGGCTTAAAGGAGTTTTTACCATATTAGGTTGTATGGAAAAGTTGATGATGATGATACAATCAATATACTGTAAGAAAGCACTCATGCCATCTGGTGGATAAAAAATAGTTTTAAAAAAAGCACAATGCAAAGACATTGTAAAAGTACAGGCCATTAGAGGAAAACGTGAATAATACTTGTAATATTTTGGAAATTCATATACAAATACATTATTATATGATCGGAATTACAGATATAACAAATCAAAGATAATATGTTTTAATAAATTTACAACAAAACATTTCAGTACACAATGCAAAGCAGATACAATTGCAGTAGCTGCAGGTAAGATGCATCATTTCACCATATAATAAAAAAGCTGTTCCAGTGAAACACAATTAACCCATGCTTAAATACAATATATCTGTGTGTTAATAAAATAAGAAAAAATCCTTAATGTACAAGATGTTATTGTGTGTGTGTGTATATGTGTGTGTTTGCTTGTGTTCGTTGCATAATCCATGTTCCTGTGTTCCTTCTGCTCCTCTTCTGATGGTGTGTCCCTCCATCCCTCCATTGTTCCATCCATTCATCCCTCAATCTTTCCATCAGTCGGCCCATCCATCCATCTTTCCATCCCTCCATACTTCCATCACTCCACCCCTCCATATTTCCATCCCTCCATCCCTCCATCCTTTTATCCCTTCATCCCTCCATCATTCCATCCCTCAATCCCTCCATCCCTACCCTCTCAAGGACCTGCAACATATCACCACACAAAGTTGTTTAGGACATGCAGTCAAATAAACTCTTAAGAATCAACCAAAAGACATACTTTAAAAAGCTACATTATACTTTGATATCAGAGCATTCATTCCATATTAGTATCATATTAAGTATCAATAGCATTTGGCTATCAGTCTTACCTGGGATGTGCCTGGCTTCAGACTGAATCTGCCTCAGGTGGGGTTGCTGTTTCTATAAGGGGGAAGATAAAATATCAGAATAATATTACCAGTTATTTACAGAATTATCACGTTTCAGGTAAGACCCAGATGCAGACAACGTCGAAGTAACAACAGTTTATTAATCCAACAAGGGCAGGCAAATGACAGGTCAAGAGCAGGCAGGGGTCAGTAATCCAGATAGGTGGGGCAAAGGGACAGGACGGCAGACAGGCTCAGGGTCAGGGTAGGCAGAGGTCAGTAAACCAGATAGGTGGGGCAAAGGTACAGGACGGCAGACAGACTCAGGATCAAGGGTAGGCAGAGGTCAGTAAACCAGATAGGTGGGGCAAAGGGACAGGACAGCAGACAGGCTCAGGGTCAAGGTAGGCAGAGGTCAGTAAACCAGATAGGTGGGGCAAAGGTACAGGACGGCAGGCAGGCTCAGGATCAGGGCAGGCAAAATGGTCAACACTGGGAAAACAAGGAAACAGGAACAATCGAGAGACAGGAGCAGAGGGAAAACCGCTGGTAGTCTTGTAGAAACAAAAAGAACTGGCAACAGACAAACAGAGAACACAGGTATAAATACACAAGTAATAATGGGAAAGATGGGTGACATCTGGAGGGGGGTGGATTCAATCACAAAGACAGGTGAAACAGATCAGGGTGTGTATATTATCAGGGTGAATCAGGGTGAATATTATACAGCTAGTCAATATGATCGTTTTTAAAATTTTCCGGATCAAGATTTGGCTTTTCCGAGAGAGGCTTTATCACTGCCACTTAAGCACGGGAAGTAGCTCTTTCAGTCGTTTAGTTGGAATAGGGTCCAGTATGCAGCTTCAGGATTTAGGGACCATGGCTGATCTTCCTCTCTGGGTTGGCGCCCCCCCCACCTTGGGTTGTGCCGTGGCGGAGATCTTTGTGGGCTATACTCAGCCTTGTCTTTGTCTAAGTTGGTGGTTGAAGATATCCCTCTATTGGTGTGGGGGCTGTGCTTTGGCAAAGTGGGTGGGGTTATATCCTTCCTGTTTGGCCCTGTCTGGGGGTGTCCTCGGATGGGGCCACAGTGTCTCCTGACCCCTCCTGTCTCAGCCTCCAGTATTTATGCTGCAGTAGTTTATGTGTCGGGGGGCTAGGGTCAGTTTGTTATATCTGGAGTACTTCTCCTGTCCTATTCGGTGTCCTGTGTGAATTTAAGTGTGCACTCTCTAATTCTTTCTTTATCTCTTTCTTTCTTCTCTCTCTCGGAGGACCTGAGCCCTAGGACCATGCCTCAGGACTACCTGACATGATGACACCTTGCTGTCCCCAGTCCACCTGGCAGTGCTGCTGCTCCAGTTTCAACTGTTCTGCCTTATTATTATTGGACCATGCTGGTCATTTATGGACATTTGAACATCTTGGCCATGTTCTGTTATAATCTCCACCCGGCACAGCCAGAAGAGGACTGGCTACCCCACATAGCCTGGTTCCTCTCTAGGTTTCTTCCTAGGTTTTGGCCTTTCTAGGGAGTTTTTCCTAGCCACCTGCTTCTACACCTGCATTGCTTGCTGTTTGGGGTTTTAGTTGAAAGTCTGTGTTGCCCAGCAACAGCCCCAAAACATCACTACCAGCAACAGTGTGTGAAAACCTTGTGAAGACTGGCAGAAAACATTTGACCTCTGTCATTGCCAACAAAAGATATATAAAAAAGTATTGAGATACATTTTTGTTATTGACCAAATACTTATTTTCCACCATAATTTGCAAATAAATTCATAAAAAATCCTACAATGTGATTTTCTGGATGTCTTTTCTCATTTTGTCTGTCATAGTTGATGTGTACCTATGATGAAAATTACTCGCCTCTCTCATCTTTTTAAGTGGGAGAACTTGCACAATTGGTGGCTGACTAAATACTTTTTTGCCCCACTGTATGTTCCAAATAATGGGAGGACTTGTCCTCATGTTTAAAAAGGGCTAATTCTAATTTCACCCCTACAGGCCAAGAAACACGAGAGCTTGCGCCACACGTGAAATGGTATGAACTCATACTAAACTAGCATATATCAGACTGCAGCTGAACATATATGCACATCTAGTATGAGAACACTGACCGAAGTGGACGACTCTCCAGAGTGAGAGGAACCTCTCAGACCACGTGACCACAAGCTGACCTGGAAGATACCACAAAGGACAGGGAAAACCAGAGCATCACACCACCAGCTTCAAGTAAATAGAGTGCATTAGTTTTCCGATTGAGCGATTGTTTGTGGCATACAGTATGTATTTATGTGAGAATAGCTTCCCAGGTCCGTTAAAGACCAACGTTCCTTAGCCTTCCTTCCCAAAAGGAAGATTTTCCGTGGTGCCCCGACTTTTTAGTTAATTAAATTTACATGATTACTGTAATGACGTAATAATAATTACAGAGAATTGAGAATCAGTCTTCAACTTTGATTATATCAAACACACGACACGTTAGCTTGTGTATATTTTTGTTTTCAAGAGGACCACAGTGGGGATGTATTTAACCTCATAGTCCGCCCCATCCCGCATGCGGGATCGTGACTACAGCCTCAAGCTCATTACCATAATGCAACGTTAGCGATTTCAAAAAATCGCAAATGAAATGAAATAAATATGCCTGCTCTCAAGCTTATCCTTTTCTTAACAATCCTGTCGTCTCAGATTTTCAAAATATGCTTTAGAACCAGAGAAAATCAATAATTTGTGTAAGAGTGGTGATAGCTAGCTTAGCATTTAGCGTTAGCATTTAGCACGCAACATATTCACAAAAACCAGCAAAGGGATCAAATAAAATAATTTACCTTTGAAGAACTTCAGATGTTTCAATGAGGAGACTCTCAGTTACATAGCAGATGTCCAGTTTTTCCTGAAAGATTCTTGTGTAGGACACAACGTTCCGTTTTGTTACTATGCATTTGGCTACCGAAACTAACCGAAAATTCAGTCACCTACACGTCAAACTTTTTTCCGAATTAACTCTATAATATCGACTGAAACATGGAAAACGTTGTTTGAATCAATCCTCAAGGTGTTTTGTCATATATCTCTTCATTGAAATGCCAGTCCTAGAAGCCTGCATTCTTCTCTGATTCGGATGGAAAAATACTGGTAGGTGACTTTTGCGCACCAATTTCCACACAGACACCGTGCGGGACCCCTGGTAAATGTAGTCTCTTATGGTCAATCTTCCAATGATATGCCTACAAATACGTCACAATGCTGCAGACACCTTGGGGAAACGCTAGAAAGTGTCCGTTCATTCCTGTCGCATTCACAGCCATATAAGGCGATCATGGAAAACGTACCCTCAAAAATCCTGTTCATTTCCTGGTCGCTCAAACATCTTGGTTTTGCCTGTAGCTTTAGTTCTAAGGCACTCACAGTGAAAATATTTGCAGTTCTGGAAACGTCAGAGTGTCTTCTTTCCAAAACTATCAATTCCAAGCATAGTCGAGCATCTTTTCGTGACAAAATATTGCGCTTAAAACGGGCACGTCTTTTTATCCAAAAATGAAATACTGCCCCTAGAGTCTTAACAGGTTTTAAACTTGTTTGTGTCATCCTCGTTGATGGTTGTATTGTGATTTTATTGTGTTTAAAATGTTAAATAAATAAATAGATACAAAACTTAACATAGTTAGAGGTTATTGAGTAGGAGAAGTAGTATTCCCAGGTTGGAGAAGCAGGAGAAGGGACCACCAGACATCTCTTTAAGGTGTTGTATGACAATTTCCTCTAGCTGTATGTCATTATATATCACTGTCACTGTTAGCTAGCAGTTGACTATCCAAAACACACAGAGAAGAAAGAGTAGAGAAAGAGCAGAGACTTCATTTTGATGAGGGCTGCTGTTCTATAAAATAATTCCTGTATGTTAGCTGAAAAAGAAGTCACATTCTATAGTTGCTCTCTGAAAATAACCCTTCACTCAGCTTGAGAGTTAGAAGATGAAGCGTGGGTGTGTTTGAGGTCTGTCACTGTGTTGATCAGTCTGATGGTGGTGGTTTTGGAGCATGTGTTTCCTAGCTGCTGCTGGTTGTGTGGTTAATGGCCGTGGTGTTTCACAGATACCGGTAGCTTTGTTACTTTATGAGCAGACCACTCAATGTTGCAGAGAAAGAGAAAGTAGGTAGATAGAGTGCTCAGGCGAAGAGAGAGAGCGAGATAGAGAAAGAAAGACTAAGAGTGAGGGGGGAGAGAGAGTGTGAGAGCGGGGATTAGAGAGAGCGAGAGAGAGCAAAAATGTCATAAGTGTCTGTGCAGTTTCCGCTTGTCGTCATATGCCTGCAGAAGTGTTTGCATGACTTCTTCTGCATGCTCATTGGTCAGTGTGGCTGAGGGACATGGAACACCTACCAACTTTATCGGAAGGCAGTAGGTCTCAGGTTACTGATAGAGGCCCCCCTTCTACGTTTCAGGTAACATCTTGTGGTGATGCCACTTCCTGTGACTGTTTCTCAGGAGCAGTGACAATGACCTGGCTGCCGGCTGTCTGTCTCACCACATAGACATAAACACAGAGACACAGAAACCCTCTAACTGGAACAGTGACCTTCCAGACCATGCAGGGACACTGGAAATAGCAGTAAGAGTCACACACCACTAATGTCATTAATCGTCATGATCTGTCTGTAGGATGAGGAGGCAATATGGGAGAACAGGTTGCCATTCATATGTAGGTTACTATATTCTCAGAACCCCTGCAGAGTATATAACATAATAAAACCGAGAGGAACTATTATTTTCAGGCACACTCTTCCCCAAAAAGTAATTCTGAAAATCTCAATGGGTCTTCAGCTGATGGGGTGCAGCATTTGACCTTTGCTCATGGGGCATTTATGTTATATTCTTCAAGATTCAATGTAATTAAGTCCAAAAATGGATGGAGAAATAGCAGATTGCCCTTTAACTCACACATTGTGGAGTCTGAGATCTATACTAGGCTGAAAGGAGGTAAGATCAAATGAGGTTTTAGAGAAAAGTTGATGATGATGACAATATCCATTTACTGTAAGAAAGCACTCATGCCATCTGGTGGAGAAAAAAAAGTTTATTAATAAAGCACAACGCAAAGACATTGTAAAAGTACAGGCCATTAGAAGAAAACGTGAATAATTCTTTTTGGAAATTCATGTACAGATATTTTATTCTATCATCTGAATGACAGATAGAAATCAACATCACAATTCAATACACAATACAAAGCAGACACAATTACAGATAAGATCCATCATCATTACACCTTATAATAAAAAAAGCTGTTACTGTCATGTTTTGTCATATATTGTCATGTCTTGTCCTTGTGCTTCCTCTTCTATTCGTTTCCCCCTGCTGGTCTTATTAGGTTCTTTCCCTCTTTCTATCCCTCTCTCTCCCCCTCCCTCTCTCCCTCTCTCGCTCTCTCTCTCTATTGTTCCATTCCTGCTCCCAGCTGTTCCTCATTCTCCTAACTACCTCATTTACTCTTTCACACCTGTCCCCTATTTTGCCCTCTGATTAGAGTCCCTATTTCTCCCTCTGTTTTCCGCTTCTGTCCTTGTCGGATCCTTGTTTGATGTTTGCTGTGCTGTGTTCTTGTTCTGTCGTGTTTTTGCCTTCTTCAGATGCTGCGTGTGAGCAGGTGTCTAGTTCAGCTACGGCCTGCGCCTTCCCCAAGCGACCTGCAGTCTGTGGTCGCATCTCCAGTCGTTCCTCTCTACTGACGAGTGGATTTCAGTTTTCCTGTTTTGTATTTACCTAAGATAATATCCAGGATTATCGTTTTTGTTGAAGACTGGAATAAAGACTCTGTTTCTGTTAAGTCGCTTTTGGGTCCTCATTCACCAGCATAACAGAAGGATCCGACCAAGAATGGACCCAGCGACTACGGATTCTCTCTACTCTGCTGTCGAGTTCCAGGGAGCGATGATCGGCAGACACGAGCAGGAATTGTCTGCTGCTCGTCATGCCGTTGGGACCCTGGCCGCTCAGGTCTCCGACCTCTCAGGACAGTTTCAGAGTCTTCGTCTCGTGCCACCAGCTACTTCCTGGTCTTCCGAGTCTCCGGAACCTAGGGTTAATAACCCACCATGTTACTCTGGGCAGCCCACTCCTTTCTCACCCAGTGTGATATTGTGTTCTCTCTCCAGCCCAACACATACTCAAGAGAGAGAGCTCGGATCGCCTACGTCATATCACTCCTTACTGGACGGGCTCGGGAGTGGGGCACAGCTATCTGGGAGGCAAGGGCTGAGTGTACTAACGAGTATCAGAACTTTAAAGAGGAGATGATACGGGTTTTTGATCGTTCTGTTTTTGGGAAAGAAGCTTCCTGGTCCCTGTCTTCCCTATGTCAAGGTAATCGATCCATAACGGATTACTCTATAGAGTTTCGCACTCTTGCTGCCTCCAGTAACTGGAACGAGCAGGCGTTGCTCGCTCGTTTTCTGGAGGGACTCCACGCTAAGGTTAAGGATGAGATTCTCTCCCGGGAGGTTCCATCCAGCGTGGATTCTTTGATTGAACTCGCTATTCGCATTGAACGACGGGTAGATCTTCGTCACCGAGCTCATGGAAGAGAGCTCGCGTTAACTGTGTCCCCCCTCTCCCCGACACTACCATCTTTCCCCACTGACTCAGGTGTTGAGCCCATGCAGCTGGGGGGTATTCGCATCTCGACTAAGGAGAGGGAACGGAGAATCACCAACCGCCTCTGTCTCTATTGCGGTTCCGCTGGTCATTTTGTCATTTCATGTCCAGTTAAACGCCAGAGCTCATCAGTAAGTGGAGGGCGACTGATAAGCGCTACTACTCTGTCCTCTCCGTCAAGTACCTGTACTACCTTGCCGGTCCATCTACGCTGGACCGGATCGGCAGCTTCCTGCAGTGCATTAATAGACTCTGGGGCGGAGGGCTGTTTTATGGACGAAGCCTGGGCTCGGGAACATGACATTCCTCTCAGACAGTTAGGGGAGCCCACGGTCATGTTCGCCTTGGATGGTAGTCCTCTCCCCAGTATATTATGTGAAACACTACCTTTAACCCTCACAGTATCTGGTAACCATAGTGAGACCATTTCTTTTTTGATTTTTCATTCACCTTTTACACCTGTTGTTTTGGGTCATCCCTGGCTAGTGTGTCATAATCCTTCTTTTGATTGGTCTAGTAATTCTATCCTTTCCTGGAACGTTTCTTGTCATGTGAAATGTTTAATGTCTGCTATTCCTCCTGTTTCTTCTGCTCCCTCTTCACAGGAGGAACCTGGTGATTTGACAGGAGGGCCGGAGGAATATCATGATCTGCGCACGGTCTTCAGTCGGTCTAGAGCCACCTCCCTTCCTCCTCACCGGTCGTATGATTGTTGTACTGATCTCAAGAAGCGTTTTGCATCCGCTCCTATCCTTGTTGCACCTGACGTCACTAAACAGTTCATTGTCGAGGTAGACGCGTCGGGGGTGGGCGTGGGAGCCATTCTGTCCCAGCGCTCCCATACTGACGATGGGGTCCACCCTTGCGCGTATTTTTCTCATCGCCTGTCGCCGTCGGAACGTAACTATGATGTGGCTAACCGCGAACTGCTCGCCATCCGTTTAGCCCTAGGCGAATGGCGACAGTGGTTGGAGGGGGCGACCGTTCCTTTTGTCGTTTGGACTGACCAAAAGAACCTTGAGTACATCCGTTCTGCCAAACGACTCAATGCGCGTCAAGCTCGTTGGGCGTTGTTTTTCGCTCGTTTCGAGTTCGTGATTTCTTATCGCCCGGGTACTAAGAACACCAAGCCTGATGCTTTATTCCGTCTCTTCAGTTCTTCTGTAGCGTCTACCGACCCCGAGGGGATTCTCCCTGAGGGGCGTGTTGTCGGGTTGAATGTCTGGGGAATTGAGAGACAGGTCAAGCAAGCACTCACTCACACTCCGTCGCCGCGCGCTTGTCCTAGTAACCTTCTTTTCGTTCCTGTCTCTACTCGTCTGGCTGTTCTTCAGTGGGCTCACTCTGCCAAGTTAGCTGGCCACCCCAGCGTTCGGGGTACGCTTGCTTCTATTCGCCAGCGGTTTTGGTGGCCTACTCAGGAGCGTGACACGCGCTGTTTCGTGGCTGCTTGTTCGGACTGCGCGCAGAATAAGTCCGGTAACTTTTTTTCTGCTTCTGCTCCTGGCCTTGCTGGGTCTCAGTCTGTCCCCAGCCACCGCATCTCTCCTGCCCTTGCTGTGTCTCAGTATGTCCCCTGCCACCACATCTCTCCTGGTCCTGCTCCTGCACTTGCTGTGTCTCAGTCTGTTCACAGCCACCGCCTCTCTCCTGTTCCTGGTCTTAGCCTTGCTGTGTCTCAGTCTGTCCCTAGTTGTTACTCTCCTGGCCTGTTTGGTCCTGATTGCTCTAACGCTTACAGTTCTCTACCCGTGTCTCATTTTTATAAGAGTAATAGCCCTAGATTCCCTCTTCATCGTCTCCCGTTACGTCCTGAGGAGAGGAGTTGGGTTCTTTCTCGGGACGTGCTGGACCGTTTGTTGATCAATGATTTCCTCCGTTGCCGCCAGGGTTCCTCCTCGAGTGCGCCAGGAGGCGCTCGGTGAGTGGGGGGGTACTGTCATGTTTTGTCATATATTGTCATGTCTTGTCCTTGTGCTTCCTCTTCTATTCGTTTCCCCCTGCTGGTCTTATTAGGTTCTTTCCCTCTTTCTATCCCTCTCTCTCCCCCTCCCTCTCTCCCTCTCTCGCTCTCTCTCTCTATTGTTCCGTTCCTGCTCCCAGCTGTTCCTCATTCTCCTAACTACCTCATTTACTCTTTCACACCTGTCCCCTATTTTGCCCTCTGATTAGAGTCCCTATTTCTCCCTCTGTTTTCCGCTTCTGTCCTTGTCGGATCCTTGTTTGATGTTTGCTGTGTTGTGTTCTTGTTCCGTCGTGTTTTTGCCTTCTTCAGATGCTGCGTGTGAGCAGGTGTCTAGTTCAGCTACGGCCTGCGCCTTCCCGAAGCGACCTGCAGTCTGTGGTCGCATCTCCAGTCGTTCCTCTCTACTGATGAGTGGATTTCAGTTTTCCTGTTTTGTATTTACCTAAGATAATATCCAGGATTATCGTTTTTGTTTAAGACTGGAATAAAGACTGTTTCTGTTAAGTCGCTTTTGGGTCCTCATTCACCAGCATAACAGTTACAATAAAACACAATTAAACCATGCTTAAATACAATAAAATAAGTAAATAAAATAGGTAATAACAAGGTGTTATTTTGTGTGTGTTTGTGTATGTGTGTTGAGCGTACAAAAGCCATATTCCAGGTTCCTCCTCGGATGGTGTGTTCTTCCATCCCTCCATCCTTTCATCCCTCCATTACTCAATCCCTCCATCCCTTCCCCCTCAAGTACCTGCAACATTTCACCACACAAAGTTGTTTAGGACATGCAGTCAAACAAACTCTTAATAATTAAACAAAGAGACATTCTTTAAAGAGACACATTATTCTTTGATATCAGAGCATTAGTTCCATATTAGTATCATATTAAGTATCAATAGCATATGGCTATTAGTCTTATCTGAGGCTGTACCTGGCTTCAATTGAGAATAGACTGAATCTGTCTCAGGTGGGGTTGCTGTTTCTGTCAGGGGTGAGGATAAAACATCAGAATAATATAACAGTTATATACAGAATATTATGCAGCTATTCAATATGGGGTCAAAGAGGTGTGAGGTTATGATAGGGGGAATACGGAAGGGGGGATGTCCAGTCTTACCTTTCTTCTTCTTGGCTTTGGCCTTCTGTTTAAGCTCAACCTCAACATAATTCACATCAACAGGTCCAGTTGCTGCTGAAAATTGACATTTCCAGTCAACAAATTAAGGAATTAGCTTATTGAATATTCTACATTTTTTCGAAACTCCAAAATCACACATGTAGATTTCACTGACTGCCAACCTGTAGAATTGGTCTCAACTGTGGTCTTCCCTGTCTTGACCTCAGAATAGACTGGATTTTCTTTTGGATCAGCTGTCCAAAAGAAGGAGGGGGAGATCATTTGTTTGTTTTTATCACATCTGATGAGTAAAAAACACTGCTACATTTTGTATGAATTTGTAACAGTTGAGTTACTTTTCCTTTTCTTGTCCAACTTTCTGTTTTGAATCTGTACATCACATCACTTGATTCAGCAGTAGCAGCACCAGCATCTGAAATATACAGGTAATACACTAATATCTCTACTTAGTGTTAGTATGCTAGTCATATTAAACATATGAAGAAGAGCAGCAACAACTCTATACTGTATTCATGCCAAATTTAACATACAGGTAGCCTAGTGCTTAGTAACCAAAAGGTTGCTGGGCCAGTAACCGAAAGTTTGCTGGATCGAATCCCTGAATTGACAAGGTACAAATCTGTCATTCTGCCCCTGATCAAGGCAGTTAACCAACTGTTCCCCAGGCTCCGAAGACGTGGATGTCGATTAATGCAGCCAACCGCATCTCTCTGATTCAGAGGGGTAGGGTTACATGCGGAAGACATATTTCATTTGAAGGCATTCAGTTATGTACAACTGACTAGGTATCCCCCTATCTTTCCCAGTACCATTGTCATTACTGTCTGAGGGTGTGATTGTATCAGAGACGTTAGCGCCACCTGTTGGCCAAAGAAGAGAGAAATATTAATAGGTTTGTTTTCCCTCAGCTTGCCTAGGGACATAGAGTACGGTAACATATATATAAAGTTAATGGTGAAAAGTCAGAATGTGAAGTTACAGAGAGGAGAATGACAGTGGTCTGGGATGAGAGACTGACCATGCTGCAGATTATTATACCCAGCATCAGGAGCCTGGCCCTGGGTAGATCCTTGGTCCTGTTGGGGGTCCAAGTTGGTCCTCTGGAGCTGGTGGGGCCTACAGGGAGAGAGATACTCATGAAACACACAGATTATATTTTACTGTATGAAAAGGAACGTAGTTGAAAGACAGGTGTACTCACGAGAACATTATGTTGCAACATGAATCTGTAATGAGAATAGCATAATATTATACTGTATCAAGTCGTTACTGTTTTAAACTTTTGTAATTAGACATTTTTCTCCTAAACATGGCTATAATCTAAATAGGGCTATAATCTATCAATTATATGCATATCCTAGATTCTGGCCTGAGTAACAGTCAGTTTACTTTGGGCACTCTTTCATCCGGACTTGAAAATAATGCCCCCTACTCAAGAGAGGTTAAGACATGAAGGTCAGTCAATCCGGAAAATTTCAAGAACTTTAAAAGTTTCTTTAAGTGCAGTCGCAAAAGCCAACAAGCGCTATGATGAAACTGCTTCTTGTGAGGACCGCCACAGGAAAGGAAGACCCAGAGTGACCTCTGCGGCAAATAAATGCTTCACAGAGTTCAAGTAACAAACACATCTCAACATCAACTGTACAGAAGAATCAGAGTGAATCAGGCCTTTATGGTCGAATTGCTGCAAAGAAACCTCCACTAAAGAACACCGATACGAAGAAGAGACTTGCTTGGGCCAAGAAACACGAGCAATGTACATTAGACCAGTGGAAATCTGTCCTTTAGTCCGATGAGTCCACACTTCAGATTTTTGGTCCAACCGTCGTGTCTTTTGTGAGACACAGAGTAGGTGAATTGATGATCTCCGCATATGTGGTCCCCACCGTGAAACATGGAGGAGGAGGTGTGATGGTGTGGGGTTGATTTGCTGGTGACGCTGTCAGTGATTTATTTAGATTTCAAGGCACACTTGACCAGCACGGCTACCACAGCATTCTGCAGCAATACGCCATCCCATCTGGTTTGTTCTTAGTGGGACAGTAACCCAAATCACACGTCCAGGCTGTGAAAGGGCTATTTGACCAAGAAGGATAGTGATGGAGTGCTGCTTCAGATGTACTTGCCTCCACAATCATCCGACCTCAAACCAGTTGAGATGGTTTGGGATGAGTTGAACCGCAGTGTGAAGGAAAAGCTGCCAACAAGTGCTCAGCATGTGTTGGAACTCCTTCCTGACTGTTGGAAAAGTATTCCTTATGAAGCTTGTTGAGAGAATGCCAAGAGTGTGCAAAGCTGTCATCAAGGCAAAGAATGGCTACTTTGAAGCATCTAAAATATAAAATATATTTTGATTTATTTAACACTTTTTTGGTTACTACATGATTCCATATGTGATTTTTCATAGTACAGATGTCTTCACTATTATACTATGAAGAAAATAGTTTTAAAAAACAAACAAAAAACTGGAATTGTCATGTTTTGTCTTATATTGTCTTGTCATTTTGCTTTTCCTTCTGTTCGTTTTCCCCCTGCTGGTCTTTTTAGGTTCGTTCCCCTTTTTCTCTCTCCCTCCCTCTCTCTCTTCTCTCTATCGTTTCGTTCCTGCTCCCAGCTGTTCCTATTCCCCTAATCAATCATTTAGTCTTCCCACACCTGTTCCCTATCTTTTCCCCTGATTAGAGTCCCTATTTCTCCCCTTGTTTTCCGTTTCTGCCCTGTCGGATCCTTGTATATTGTTCACTGTGCTGTGTCTTTGTATCGCCCTGTCGTGTCGTGTTTCCCTCAGATGCTGCGTGGTGAGCAGGTGTCTGAGTCTGCTACGGTCAAGTGCCTTCCCGAGGCAACCTGCAGTTTATTATCGAGTCTCCAGTCAGTTCTCGTGATTACGAGTGGAATTGTTTTTTATGCTTTATTTACCGCTCCGATTTGTCTAGGAGTATTGCTATTTCCTTTAACTGGATTAAAGACTCTGTTTTCGCCAAGTCGCTTTTGGGTCCTCATTCACCTGCATAACAGAAGGATCCGACCAAAGAATGGACCCAGCGACTACAGACGCTCGTAACACTGCCGTCGAGATCCAAGGAGCCATGCTCGGCAGACACGAGCAGGAATTGTCTGCTGCTCGTCATGCCATGGAGAACCTGGCCGCTCAGGTTTCCGACCTCTCTGGACAGTTCCAGAGTCTTCGTCTCGTGCCACCTGTTACTTCCTGGTCTGCCGAGCCTCCGGAACCTAGGGTTAATAACCCACCTTGCTACTCCGGGCAGCCCAAGGAGTGCCGCTCCTTTCTCACCCAGTGTGATATTGTGTTCTCTCTCCAACCCAACACATACTCTAGAGAGAGCTCGGGTTGCTTACGTCATTTCACTCCTTACTGGCCGGGCTCGAGAGTGGGGCACAGCTATCTGGGAGGCAAGGGCTGATTGTTCAAACAATTACCAGAACTTTAAAGAGGAGATGATTCGGGTTTTTGACCGTTCAGTTTTTGGTAGGGAGGCTTCTAGGGCCCTGGCTTCCCTATGCCAAGGTGATCGATCCATAACGGATTACTCTATTGAGTTTCGCACTCTTGCTGCCTCTAGTGACTGGAACGAGCCGGCGCTGCGCGCTCGTTTTCTGGAGGGACTCCACGCAGTGGTTAAAGATGAGATTCTCTCCCGGGAGGTTCCTTCCAGTGTGGACTCTTTGATTGCTCTCGCCATCCGCATAGAACGACGGGTAGATCTTCGTCACCAAGCTCGTGGAAGAGAGCTCGCGTCAACGGTGTTTCCCTGCTCCGCATCGCAACCATCTCCCTCCTCTGGCTCAGAGACTGAGCCCATGCAGCTGGGAGGTATTCGCATCTCGACTAAGGAGAGGGAACGGAGGATCACCAACCGCCTGTGCCTCTATTGTGGATTTGATAGACATTTTGTCAATTCATGTCCAGTAAAAGCCAGAGCTCATCAGTAAGCGGAGGGCTACTGGTGAGCGCTACTACTCAGGTCTCTCCATCTAGATCCTGTACTACTATGTCGGTCCATCTACGCTGGACCGGTTCGGGTGCTACATGCAGTGCCTTGATAGACTCTGGGGCTGAGGGTTGTTTCATGGACGAAGCATGGGCTCGGAAACATGACATTCCTTTCAGACAGTTAGACAAGCCTACGCCCATGTTCGCCTTAGATGGTAGTCATCTTCCCTGTATCAGATTTGAGACACTACCTTTAACCCTCACAGTTTCTGGTAACCACAGTGAGACTATTTCTTTTTTGATTTTTCGTTCACCTTTTACACCTGTTGTTTTGGGTCATCCCTGGCTAGTATGTCATAATCCTTCTATTAATTGGTCTAGTAATTCTATCCTATCCTGGAACGTTTCTTGTCATGTGAAGTGTTTAATGTCTGCCATCCCTCCCATTTTTTCTGTCCCAACTATGATGTGGGTAACCGTGAACTGCTCGCCATCCGCTTAGCCCTAGGCGAATGGCGACAGTGGTTGGAGGGGGCGACCGTTCCTTTTGTCGTTTGGACAGACCATAAGAACCTTGAGTACATCCGTTCTGCCAAACGACTTAATGCCCGTCAAGCTCGTTGGGCGTTGTTTTTCGCTCGTTTCGAGTTTGTGATTTCTTACCGTCCGGGTAGCAAGAACACCAAGCCTGATGCCTTATCCCGTCTGTTTAGTTCTTCTGTGGCTTCTACTGATCCCGAGGGGATTCTTCCTTATGGGCGTGTTGTCGGGTTAACAGTCTGGGGAATTGAAAGACAGGTTAAGCAAGCACTCACGCACACTGCGCCGCCGCGCGCTTGTCCTAGTAACCTCCTTTTCGTTCCTGTTTCCACTCGCCTGGCTGTTCTTCAGTGGGCTCACTCTGCCAAGTTAGCTGGTCATCCCGGTGTTCGAGGCACTCTTGCGTCTATTCGCCAGCGCTTTTGGTGGCCGACTCAGGAGCGTGACACGCGCCGCTTCGTGGCTGCTTGTTCGGACTGCGCGCAGACTAAGTCGGGTAACTCTCCTCCTGCCGGTCGTCTCAGACCGCTCCCCATTCCTTCTCGACCATGGTCTCACATCGCCCTAGACTTCATTACCGGTCTGCCTTTGTCTGCGGGGAAGACTGTGATTCTTACGGTTGTCGATAGGTTCTCTAAGGCGGCACATTTCATTCCCTCGCTAAACTTCCTTCCGCTAAGGAGACGGCACAAATCATTATCGAGAATGTATTCAGAATTCATGGCCTCCCGTTAGACGCCGTTTCAGACAGAGGCCCGCAATTCACGTCACAGTTTTGGAGGGAGTTCTGTCGTTTGATTGGTGCGTCCGTCAGTCTCTCTTCCGGGTTTCATCCCCAGTCTAACGGTCAAGCAGAGAGGGCCAATCAGACGATTGGTCGCATACTACGCAGCCTTTCTTTCAGAAACCCTGCGTCTTGGGCAGAACAGCTCCCCTGGGCAGAATACGCTCACAATTCGCTTCCTTCGTCTGCTACCGGGTTATCTCCGTTTCAGAGTAGTCTGGGTTACCAGCCTCCTCTGTTCTCATCCCAGCTTGCCGAGTCCAGCGTTCCCTCCGCTCAAGCGTTTGTCCAACGTTGTGAGCGCACCTGGAGGAGGGTGAGGTCTGCACTTTGCCGTTACAGGGCACAGACTGTGAGAGCCGCCAATAAACGCAGGATTAAGAGTCCAAGGTATTGTTGCGGCCAGAGAGTGTGGCTTTCCACTCGCAACCTTCCTCTTACGACAGCTTCTCGTAAGTTGACTCCGCGGTTCATTGGTCCGTTCCGTGTCTCCCAGGTCGTCAATCCTGTCGCTGTGCGACTGCTTCTTCCGCGACATCTTCGTCGCGTCCATCCTGTCTTCCATGTCTCCTGTGTTAAGCCCTTTCTTCGCACCCCCGTTCGTCTTCCCTCCCCCTCCCGTCCTTGTCGAGAGCGCACCTATTTACAAGGTACATAAGATCATGGACATGCGTTCGGGGACGGGGTCACCAATACTTAGTGGATTGGGAGGGTTACGGTCCTGAGGAGAGGAGTTGGGTTCCGTCTCGGGACGTGCTGGACCGTTCACTCATTGATGATTTCCTCCGTTGCCGCCAGGATTCCTCCTCGAGTGCGCCAGGAGGCGCTCGGTGAGTGGGGGGTACTGTCATGTTTTGTCATTTATTATCTTGTCTTGTCCCTGTGCTTCCCATTCTATTCGTTTCCCTCTGCTGGTCTTATTAGGTTCTTTCCCTCTTTCTATCCCTCTCTCTCCCCTCCCTCTCTCACTCTCTCGCTCTCTCTTCTCTCTATCGTTCCGTTCCTGCTCCCAGCTGTTCCTATTCCCCTAATCAATCATTTAGTCTTCCCACACCTGTTCCCGATCCTTTCCCCTGATTAGAGTCCCTATTTCTTCCTTTGTGTTCCGTTCCTGTCCTGTCGGTTCCTTGTCTAGAATTCACCGTGCTGTGTTTGTGTATCGCCCTGTCGTGTCGTGTTTTCCTCAGATGCTGCGTGGTGAGCAGGTGTCTGAGTCTGTCTGGTTCAAGTGCCTTCCCGAGGCAACCTGCTGTTCACCTGCTGTTCAAGATCGAGTCTCCAGTTTGTCCTCGTCATTTCGAGTGAAAGTTGTGTTTTTTGTTTGTATTTACTTTACTGGATTAAAGACTCTGTTTTCGCCAAGTCGCTTTTGGGTCCTCTTTCACCTGCATGACAGAAGGAACCGACCAAGGAATGGACCCAGCGACTTCAGACGCTCGTTACACTGCCGTCGAGATCCAAGGAGCCATGCTCGGCAGACACGAGCAGGAATTGTCTGCTGCTCGCCATGCCGTGGAGAACCTGGCCGCTCAGGTTTCCGACCTCTCTGGACAGTTCCAGAGTCTACGTCTCGTGCCACCTGTTACTTCCTGGCCTGCCGAGCCTCCAGAACCTAGGGTTAATAACCCACCTTGCTACTCCGGGCAGCCCACTGAGTGCCGCTCCTTTCTCACGCAGTGTGAGATTGTGTTCTCTCTCCAACCCAACACATACTCTAGAGAGAGAGCTCGGGTTGCTTACGTCATTTCACTCCTTACTGGCCGGGCTCGAGAATGGGGCACAGCTATCTGGGAGGCAAGGGCTGATTGCTCTAACAAGTTCCAGAACTTTAAAGAGGAGATGATTCGGGTTTTTGACCGTTCAGTTTTTGGTAGGGAGGCTTCTAGGGCCCTGGCTTCCTTATGCCAAGGTGAACGGTCCATAACGGATTATTCTATTGAGTTTCGCACTCTTGCTGCCTCTAGTGAGTGGAACGAGCCGGCGCTGCTCGCTCGTTTTCTGGAGGGACTCCACGCAGTGGTTAAGGATGAGATTCTCTCCCGGGAGGTTCCTTCAGATGTGGACTCTTTGATTGCTCTCGCCATCCGCATAGAACGACGGGTAGATCTTCGTCACCGGGCTCGTGGAAGAGAGCTCGCATCAACGGTGTTTCCCTGCTCCGCATCGCAACCATCTCCCTCCTCTGGCTCAGAGTCTGAGCCCATGCAGCTGGGAGGGATTCGCATCTCGACTAAGGAGAGGGAACGGAGGATCACCAACCGCCTGTGCCTCTATTATGGAGTTGCTGGACATTTTGTTAATTCATGTCCAGTAAAGCCAGAGCTCATCTGTAAGCGGAGGGCTACAGGTGAGCGCAACTACTCAAGTCTCTCCATCAAGATCCTGTACTACTTTGTCGGTCCATCTACGCTGGACCGGTTCGGGTGCTACATGTAGTGCCTTGATAGACTCTGGGGCTGAGGGTTGTTTCATGGACGAAGCATGGGTTCGGAAACATGACATTCCTTTCAGAGAGTTAGAGAAGCCTACGCCCATGTTCGCCTTAGATGGTAGTCATCTTCCCAGTATCAGATTTGAGACACTACCTTTAACCCTCACAGTATCTGGTAACCACAGTGAGACTATTTCTTTTTTGATTTTTCGTTCACCGTTTACACCTGTTGTTTTGGGTCATCCCTGGCTAGTATGTCATAATCCTTCTATTAATTGGTCTAGTAATTCTATCCTATCCTGGAACGTTTCTTGTCATGTGAAGTGTTTAATGTCTGCCATCCCTCCCGTTTCTTCTGTCCCTACTTCTCAGGAGGAACCTGGCGATTTGACAGGAGTGCCGGAGGAATATCATGATCTGCGCACGGTCTTCAGTCGGTCCCGAGCCAACTCCCTTCCTCCTCACCGGTCGTATGATTGTAGTATTGATCTCCTTCCGGGGACCACTCCTCCTCGGGGTAGACTATACTCTCTGTCGGCTCCCGAACGTAAGGCTCTCGAGGATTATTTGTCTGTGTCTCTTGACGCCGGTACCATAGTGCCTTCTTCCTCTCCGGCCGGGGCGGGGTTCTTTTTTGTTAAGAAGAAGGACGGTACTCTGCGCCCTGCGTGGATTATCGAGGGCTGAATGACATAACGGTTAAGAATCGTTATCCGCTTCCCCTTATGTCATCAGCCTTCGAGATTCTGCAGGGAGCCAGGTGCTTTACTAAGTTGGACCTTCGTAACGCTTACCATCTCGTGCGCATCAGAGAGGGGGACGAGTGGAAAACGGCGTTTAACACTCCGTTAGGGCATTTTGAGTACCGGGTTCTGCCGTTTGGTCTCGCCAATGCGCCAGCTGTTTTTCAGGCATTAGTTAATGATGTTCTGAGAGACATGCTGAACATCTTTGTTTTTGTCTATCTTGACGATATCCTGATTTTTTCTCCGTCACTCGAGATTCATGTTCAGCACGTTCGACGTGTTCTACAGCGCCTTTTAGAGAATTGTCTCTACGTAAAGTCTGAGAAGTGCTCTTTTCATGTCTCCTCCGTTACTTTTCTCGGTTCCGTTATTTCCGCTGAAGGCATTCAGATGGATTCCGCTAAGGTCCAAGCTGTCAGTGATTGGCCCGTTCCAAGGTCACGTGTCGAGTTGCAGCGCTTTTAGGTTTCGCTAATTTCTATCGGCGTTTCATTCGTAATTTCGGTCAAGTTGCTGCCCCTCTCACAGCTCTTACTTCTGTCAAGACGTGTTTTAAGTGGTCCGGTTCCGCCCAGGGAGCTTTTGATCTTCTAAAAGAACGTTTTACGTCCGCTCCTATCCTCGTTACTCCTGACGTCACTAGACAATTCATTGTCGAGGTTGACGCTTCAGAGGTAGGCGTGGGAGCCATTCTATCCCAGCGCTTCCAGTCTGACGATAAGGTTCATCCTTGCGCTTATTTTTCTCATCGCCTGTCGCCATCTGAGCGCAACTATGATGTGGGTAACCGTGAACTGCTCGCCATCCGCTTAGCCCTAGGCGAATGGCGACAGTGGTTGGAGGGGGCGACCGTTCCTTTTGTCGTTTGGACAGACCATAAGAACCTTGAGTACATCCGTTCTGCCAAACGACTTAATGCCCGTCAAGCTTCGTTGGGCGTTGTTTTTCGTCGTTTCGG